>NC_062204.1:3828360-3903360 GCF_912470025.1 Vespa velutina | reverse complement strand
ATTAACGAGACCCCAGTTCTCCCTCTTTCTTTTTTTCTTTTTCTCTTTTTCTTTCGTCGTTTTCTCTGTCACGAAGCAGTGGCGTTGTAGACGTAGTTAGCGAAAGGAAAGGGCTGATGTTACCTTAGGCGAAGCATCTTATGGGTCGACGCCGATCATAGCAAAGAAAGAAACGCGGAAAAGGGAAATAGAGAAATAGAGAAGTAAAGAAGAAGAAAAAAAGGAGAGAAAAAAAGAAGCGGCTTGAAAGGAAATTTTTGCGCTTTTCCGTTCAGTCGTCGTCGTCGACGTCGTCGTCGTCGTCATCGTCGTCGTCGTCGTCGTCGTCGTCGTCGAGTAAAATCGACGCAACCGGCCGCGATACACTTTTCCTGCTAGGCAATATTCATAAATCACCCTCCAGCAGCCTCGACCCCTCGCGCCTCGTGTCTACCCTCCCTTTTTCCTCTTTCTCCCCTCCTCTTTCTTTATATAGGTGTGTATATATATATATATATATATATATATATATATATATATACGCTTAGAATAAGCATCCCTTCTCTTCCCGCAGGAGGGATGCAGCGACGAGGTCAACTTCCTTCTTCCTTCCTTTTCTTTTTCTTCTCTCTACCCCGAGGAGGAGGAGGAGGAAAGGGAGGGGAGGAAAAAAGAAGGAGAGGAAAACGAAGGCCAAGGAGGAGGCAAAGCCGAAGAGAATCCGTGGTATGGGGTAGCAAACGGGGGTGGTGGTCTCAGATTCTATTAAGATCTCAGTAAGTCTTGTTACACGGAGAGGCCATGCCGCAAATCTCGCAATAAAACAGCCACCGGTATAACACAGATTCGGCCATCCACCAACTACCACCACAGGCGTCCTCCTCTTATATTCCTTCCTCCCTTCTTTCCTCTCTCTCTCTCTCTCTCTCTCTCTCTCTCTCTCTCTCTCTCTCTCTCTCTCTCTCTCTCTCTCTCTCTCTCTCTCTCATACAACTTCAGTAGTATGTCTTGAAAAGACGTCCACGTCGACGCGACTTTTCGCTTTTCCGAATTCTCTCCCCTCCCGGTATTCTTATTTTTCCATAGCGATTTACAAGCTTTCGTTACCCTTCCAAAAGAAAATCAGAAATAATCCGGTCTCCCGAATAAACTCGAGGAATAACAAGAAAGAGGATTTCTTTTATCTTCATTTCATTTGAACGAATCACGCGATTAGCGTAAAGGATTAATGAATATCCTGAATGGTATTAAACGTTAACGTACACATCGGCTAATATCGATATCGCGTATCGTGCACATTTTAAAGTGTCTGAGTGAAACGACGACGAAGAGGAGGATATCAGCGCGTCATAAAACGAGTCGTAAGCGTCTCGAACCAACAGACACCTGACGCAGCAATGTGCGTAAGTGATAAAAGGGTAAATCTAATATCCTCGATTCTCGATGTCTCTATTTCTATTCTTAGAAGTCGAAAAGGAATTAGAATTCGAATGATCTTTTATTTCATCTTATTCCTATAAAGGAAAGAGAGACGATCTACCATCTTAAAAGGTTCGACTATCTAGGCGACGTGGCATACAACTTTGAACAAAATAAAGAAAGGAAAAGGAATGATAGAAGTAGTAAAGGGATGAGGGTGAAAGCGAGATATAGAGGAGAAGGAAACGGACGAGATGGGGTAGAGGTCGACGTAAGAACGATCTCGCAATCGAGGGGCCAAAATCAATCAAAACATTAATTGAAAGAGCCCGGGAGACAATGGAGCCCAGCCGGCTAAGGCGGTAGGTAGGTATGGATGGTCTGATAATCGAAAGATATCTCAGTGGCCAATAGCCGATGCCTCTGGTACCAACCTATCTACCTACCTACCTACCTACCTACCTACCTACCTAGCTAGCTAGCTAGCTAGCTAGCTACGCTGCGAGAAACGACTAGTTGGAAAAAAGGAACTTTTCATTGAAAGAAAGATGGCGCCCTGGTTCAAATCGGGCGAATCAACCTGAGCGTGAACGAAACACGTTCGAAAACTATTCGAAACGTTTTTCTTCTTTCAACGTAGATATAAAGGAATAACATTGTGGTCTCCATTTCTTGATACTACTACAATCTGATCATTTTAAAAGATCGAAGATATATCGATTAAAGTTGATGCCGTTCTTTCCTTTGCGCGTATCACGGCAAAATACTAAATTACTCGTACGAAAGACCACTACGCAATTATGAATGATTATTTGATATTAAAACGGCTTATTAAAACGAGCCGTAATAATTTGATTTCAATTTATTCGAGAAGTTTTATTCGTGAGTTTCTTAAATTATTTCATCGGCAACAATTCGATTATAGCAGCAAACTGACACGCTTGAAATATAATATAATACAATACGATATAATATAATATAATAGAAGTTTTAAAGAATACCGGAAAGCGAGAACAATCGAAGAAACTTCAACGCTACGTTATAATTATCCCTTTAAGATAAATAATGAAATTATAAATTCGAAGAGGGAAAATAGGGGGCGGATGAGTAGGGGGTAGGGGACATGGGCACAACGGTGAGAATGATGGGGCCGACGCCCAGAAAGATGTACACTGCCACCTGGTGGAATGCCCAAGAACCTTCGGGGGTGGGGGGGCAGGGGGTTGGTCGAGGGACTATATCATCGTCATAAAAGCAATGTCCGAAAGAGAAGAGAGAGAGAGAGAGAGAGAGAGAGAGAGAGAGAGAGAGAGAGAGAGAGGTGACCGAACGAAAGTTTTAAATCCTCCTACTAGCATACATATATACGTACATACACGTGCTTTCGAACAGGCGACTTTTCGCAGGGATATCGGCGGCTCTAAGAAGAGTGTCCGAGAGAGAGAGAGGGGTATATGGATAGGGGGCACGAGGACTGGGGGATGGAGGAGAAGAAGCAAGAAAATGGTGGGAAGGGTCAATTCGTAAGGCACGCATTCTGCAGCTACGATCAACGTAAGAGGATTATATTTGACGTTTTTCGATCAGGCAAAGTGCCTCTTTTATTGAAGCGTTCGCCATGGAATTACGAGTAATACTCGCTCTGTCTGGGTGGGTGTACGGTCTTATTAAATCGTTTGCCGTGGAAGTAGTAAGAGGCAACCGGTGCTCGTTGAAAGACGACGAAGAGAAGGACTGTGAAAGCCTTCGAGATATCAACTCTCGATAGTATCGTTACTGAATCGATTTCGAGGAAAAAAGAACGAGAATATGGAATAGTTCAGCGAGAGTAATTAATCCGCTAAGATACTCCTTTCCCTTTTTTTTTTTTTTTATTTTTTTATTTTCTTTTTTTTATCGATTACATTGGGAAAGAACAAAAAAAAAAAGAAAAAAAAACGAGACACATCGACGAACGAAGAGAAGAGGTGGAATCAGTAATTTTTTTCTCCTTTTTTTTTTTTTTTCTTTTTTTTCATTGAGAACGTACGTCTTTCTTTTTCCCGTCTTTTGTCTCTCTCCGGTTGACAGAGATTTCCATTCCTTTGATTTCGTCGAATCGCGGAACTTACGATAAAGACTGAGCGCGCGCGCTCCCACCAAGAGTTACGGTCATACTTCCGCTTTTAACCGGGAGTTAATTAACCGCACCGAATTGTGTCGGTATAAAATAAACGTTTGGCTCGCTAGCTAGGCTGCTCTCTCCCTCTCTCCCTCTCTCTCTCTCTCTCTCTCGCTTTCGTTCTCGCGCGCATAGTCAATTTATTTGAGAGCTTCGGTAGGACAGTGATAACCGTGCTATATACATGTACTTCCTGCGTATCTTACTCTTCTTCTCCCTCTCTTTCTCTCTCTCTCTCTCTCTTCCCCTTTACCCTTATGCCCCCGGTCCTCTTTCCCTCCGAAGCCGACGACGGGCCGCCTCTCTCCGACTTCAAACGAAATAATTAAGCCATTCTCTTTAGGCGAACGGCTAACGAGCCCGCCAGTGCTGAAGCTAGTGCCAATTATCGAAATCCAAACGGACGGATACACTCGCATCCATTCTGCAGGGACGCTCGAACCCCTCGAAATAGGGGTCTCCTCCTGCTCGCTCACTCCTCTTCCACCTTTTCCTCCTACTCCTCCTCTCTTTCTCTAACTCGTCTCCACCCACTTTGATCGTCCTGCTGATTGGGACAGTCAAGCGAAGAAGAAGGTGCTACCCGCCGAGATTTTTCAATATTCGCGACTATTATATTCGCGTAACAGATATTGTACGATTATGCGCGACTCTTGCAATCGTCGTGCCATTACGTATAATAATAAAAAGAAAAAAGAAAGAAAGAAAGAAAGAAAGAAAAGTGTGTACGATTTTAAAATGATTCATATCTGTGTATGCCCGATATGTCAATGCCCATAATTTAACTTATTCCCATTCGAATAATATATTCGCTCGCTTTCGTAGACACAATCGAAGAATGCTTGACGTGTTATCACCGCGCGAAACAACGAAGAAACGAGAAGATATACGACGAGAAATAAAAATTTATCGGAAGTCGAGAAGGCGCGAGGTAGAAAGGCGAAACTCCAGCGGCATTATGTGTAAGAAAATGCGAGTCTGGCAAGCTGATACGTGGCATTCTACGGGGTGCGGGATTAACGTCGCTTCTAAGGAATCCGTATCTGTAACGGCAACCGTACGAACGCGAACGTCTTAAGTGGAAGCTGTAATTGGAGCGAGCGCTGACTGAGTCGCGCTGGAGGAGGAGACGTCGAGTGAGAACGGCAAAGAGAGAAAGAGATAGTTAGCAAAGAGAGAGAGAGAGAGAGAGAGAGAGAGAGAGAGGGTGGGAGAACTTCTACAATCACGAAATCGCTGTAAAAGGCGAAGCACGTCGAAGACTCCTAGTTGGTTAAACTCGACTTGACGTTTCGATGGTCGATGAAGTCACGAAAGGCTCGTTCCTCCTAGTCTTCGTCGTAGTTCTTGGTCCACCTTCCCTCCCTTCCTCTCGCCCACTTGCTCGCTCTCTCGCTATCTCGCTATTTCTCTCTCTATCTCTCTCTCTCTCTCTCTCTCTCTCTCTCTCTCTCTCTCTCTCTCTCTCATTCTCTTCGGTGCTAGCTCTACCGGCCCTCAACATATCCTCGTAAACAGTCGTTTCTCCGGTTACCGGCATGCGCGCGTCGCTAATGAAATTACTCCGCGCGATACATTACCCGTGGACGCTTAATTACTTTCAGAGAAATCCAGTCGACGAAGGGAGAACGAAGTAACGCAACTTTCGTCGTTACGGCTCCTCTCTCCCACCCCTCTTTTCGTTTCCTAGTCCCCTTCTCTTCTTTAACCTCTCTCAGCCCGCAGTCTCCTACCTACCTACCTCTTATTCCTCATCCTTATCCTCCTCCTCTTCCTCCTCCTCCTCCTCCTCTTCGGCACCACCGATACGATCGCGCGACATAATTGCTTTTCTTTCTTTCGTTATTCGATTAAAGTCCTTTCCTACACCACCCCCTTCCCCTATCTCAATCCCTCGATTAAACGATAATTAAATATACAAACGACAGCAATTAAATTCATCGTCATAAAAAGAGAGAGAGAGAGAGAGAGAGAGAGAGACAGATAACTCGCCACAGGATTCTAAGGGTTTTCGACCTCGAGAGATACAACGTCGCGGACAGTACGCCGTAGTCTTATCGCAAAAAAAAATATGCAAACGAGAGGATGCGACCGGAAGGAACCGATACGATCGGCAAGTAAGTACTTAAGTATCTACGATCGACGTCGTAGAAAGAAATTCTATATGTAAAAATATTCGACGAAAACGATCTATGAAACGTCAATCTTCCGGAACACAATCCCTTTTCTACGGAAACCCTTTATCTAGGCAAACGGATAGATAAAATAAAACGAGCAATGTTACCTTGCAACGATCGCACGAAAGTTCAGCGGACGTTAACGACGAGAATCCTTTGGATCTCTCGTTTTTATTCTCCTCCTGCCACGTGCCACTGCATCTTGAGAAGGACGAGTTGATCTCTTTAATACACCAACTCCGGGAAATTTTGTTGTAAAAGAAGGGAGGAAAAAGAAAAAGGGAAAAATTCTCAAATAAAAGGCAAAATTTGTATATCGTCGAGCAACGAAATTCGAGATTTCACACAAAAACGAGATTGTTAATTCGATACGTGATTAACGATATAGACTTTGTTCTTTTTTTCCTTTCTTTTCTTTTTTTTTCTTTAATTATAGAAAACCGCGCGTTCAAACGGGGACTTGTGTAGCACCAACTAGTAGACGTCGTTTGAAATTGAACCAAGTCGAAAATGCGCGAACCTCCTACCAGCAGGATGGTCGGTTGTAAACTGCCGGAGTACCGCGTGCGGCCACGGCACGCCACCGACAGTGATAAATCCCCACCACTCTGAACTCTCTCTCTCTCTCTCCCTCCCTCCCTCCCTCTTTCGGCTTCCTCCACCGATTCGGAAGACAACCCCTCCACCATCGACGATTCTACGTCGTTATCCCTCCGACAAAAACGAGCCGTACTTGCCCCCACTCTCCAGTATTTTCGCCCACCACATCTATTTCGCTCCCTCCACGTGCTCGTTTTGTCCCTCCATTCACCCCACTATATCCTCTATCGTTTCTCTCTCTCTTTCTCTCTCTTCCTCTCCTTTCTCTCTTTCTCTTTGTCTTTCCCTTTGACTGCCTTTCTCTCTTTCTCTTTTCTTTCTCTTTTCTTTCTCTTTCTCTTTCCCGTTCACTATCTTTGCCGCACGATTTAGCTCCCGCTCGAGCGAACGAGTTTTCGTGATACGGGATAATGTCGGTACTCTTACCGATTAACAGCGACGCGCCTTTCAAGTGTTTCTTTCTCTCTCTCTCTCTCTCTCTCTCTCTCTCTCTCTCTCTCTCTTTCTCTCTCTCTCATTCTTTTTTCTAAATAAAATATATAAGAAAATTTTTATATCGATGATACGTACCATCTTACGAACGTTCTCCCGCTTAATCGATAAATATTGATTAAATTCCAATTAGATCGTATAGAGGATTTTAATAGAGATTATCTTGATCGTAATAAAAATAAATATAGATTCATTTCTTATCGAACATAAGAGAATCTTTTTGCTAAAAGTCACACGTCGAGCCACGGAAAGATCAAGTTCGCGACTAACGTCGACCGAAGCGAGTAAAAGTCTACCCTATCGCACGCGTGCAGAAACGAAGATAGGGAGGGTATCGTGCTCGAAAGGGGTGGTTATCCCCACTTCCATCGAAAGCTTCCCACCTAGCTACTATACTCCCCATCGGTTTTCCCGCAAGGCCACACCTCCCATTACAAAAATTACACTGCTCGCTGATTTAGTGTTGTGCGACGTTCCGTCGAGAGGGGAGGAACGCGGAGGGGTGTACTGTTCGAGTAACAGAGAGAGAGAGAGAGAGAGATAGATAGAGGGTGGCGTGGCGGTCCGGCGCAAGGATAGGAACCTAAGTAATGAAAGGGTTGCTCTCTCTGCCGGCTTCGAGAATCACGGAATCATTCGCCAGATTAAATTAGAAAGGCTACGATCTTTTCTCTCTCTCTCTCTCTCTCTCTCTCTCTCTCTCTCTCTCTTTTATCTTTAGCGCGCCCGAATTCGTTCGAGAAAATGGATTAGACCGCGTTTATACTTAACGGCACCTACCACCACTACACTCCCGATATGCTTTCTTTTAATTACCCAGTGATTTACGGCAATGAGCTGATTAAATCGAGAACTTAAAAGGTAGATCACCATGTGCGAAATAACGGGGTTCGTATGAACAAGCCCCTTTACTATCTTTCTATCTATCTATCTATCTATCTATCTATCTATCTATCTATCTGTCTGTCTATCTATCTATCTTTCTCCCACCCCTTACGCTCAAGCTCTCTTTCTCTCTCTCTCCCCCTCTCTCTCTCTCTTCAGCCTCCATGGCCTTCTTATTGGATTGCCTTGTCACATTTTTATTTCATAGCCGCTCGCTTTCCGCATCGCGTTCTCGACGTTAATATCGACGAAACTTTCATTTCGCGGAAGTGCAACGTTATAAATTTCGAATGCGCTTTAATGTAAGTGGACTGCTCCAACGGTGGCGGTGGCGCTGGCGGTGGAGGTGGAAAAGGAAGAGAAGGAAGAGGGCGAGGAGCAGGAAGAGAAGGAGGAGGCAAAGGAGGAGGAGAATGAGGATGAGGAGGAAGAGGGTAGGGTAGGGTAGGGTTGCGAAATAGAGAGCGTCGCGTTTGCTGCTAGTCGAGTGAATAGAAGCAAGTACCAAGGGGCGTCTCGCCGACGCGGCCAACTTTTTAAACGCACCAACTTCGACTCTGTTTCACGAATTCGTTCGACCGTCGAGACTTTGCCCTGGATATAACGTTAATGCGATCGCGTCCTGCCAGGCCGAACTTTGCCGATTATATTCGATCCCCCTTTCCTCCCCGTCTCTTTGAAAAAGTATTATCGACGTCGGATCGACGTCAAAACTCGACAAAAAATGAACCGTTAGCGTTCAAGGAGAGGTTGAGAAGGTGCGGGCATGTATGGGCGATAACGTATAAAAAACATTCAGGGAAGAGAGGGGAAGAGGGAGGAGAGGGGGATGGGGTGGGGGGAATGAAGAGGCATTGATAAAACGATTCGGACGACAAAGTAGATAAATAATCAGCTAGAGATGGGTAAACATTGAAGTGAGATGGACGAAAATAAAGAGAAATAATGGAGAGGGACGAGAGGAAGAGAGAGAATGAGCGAGTATATGTATAAGGGAGAGAGAGAGGGGGGGAGGGAGGGAGGGAGAGAGAAAGCGTGGGGGCTGAAAGAGTAGAGAGTAAAGCGAGTGAAAGAGGGGAAGAGAGGACTAATCACTTCTAGGGACTTTAATGGAGGTTTTCTGTACGCCGTCTACTTTGTCCACGACTTATACTACTATGGACCGCTCGGAAGGAGATTGTGCCGTGGAAAAAGCAGGCAAAGAGAGTAGCGTTACGTGCATTAAACTAAACGGCACTTCGGCTCCTTTCTCTCTCTCTCTCTCTCTCTCTCTCTCTCTCTCTCTCTCTCTCTATTCTTCTCCTCTACTATGCACTCCTTTATCGACTAGCAAGAAGTTCCTGAGCTAGTACTCGATCGATATCGATCGAAACGGATATCGAAATAAATTCTAGGCATCCTCGGACGACGATCCTCGACGTTGGTTGCCGATTTTACGACAGCCGAATATCTTCCTTCCTTCTCTTTCAAGAACTTTCACGCTTTGATGTCCAATCGATTTTGATTTCCTTTCTCCTTTTTCTTTTTTTTTTTTTTTCTTCTTTCAACGATTAAACGAACGACGAAATAATCTAAGCGATATACGTAAGAGTCAATCGTCCAAACCAAACCAAACCAATCCTGATTTGATCTCATCTAAGAGAATATATTTCGATAAAGAAAAACATTTCCAATGTGTGCTTCGCGTGGTTTTTGCCGTCGCAAAAAAGAAAAACGAAAAGAAAAGAAGAAAGGAAAGTATGAAAAAGAGAAAGATAACGTTGCTAAATGTTGCTAGGGAAACTAGGGATTTATTATTCACCGAGTTGATGTATCGGACAACATCTTCTATCGACTAGGAGAACAGGTAGTGGTAAAGTTTGGTGATGCCTAAGGCATCTTTTGAGGCTGTTGCTTGTCCCGGAATAAGGTAGCTTGATCTTACTTTTTCTCTTTCTGGATAATGCTGGACCAGGAAAAGATGACTATGAAGGATAAGAGAAAGATGGCTCGTCGTATATATATATATATATATATGGGATATATCACGTGTATACGCATCAAATATATATATATATAAAGTCTCTCACTGTGGCCGTCCTACCCTACTCCGCAAAGCACCCCTATTTCTCTCCTCCCGGTGCTAAACATCCACCGTTTTCCTATACTAGCAAGCTACATTTCAACCGCATTCAACCCCACATCCCACCCACCTTTCTTCCTTCTCCATGAGTCCATTCCTGCCTGCCTGCCAAGCTGCCTGCCTGCCTGTCTGTCTGCCTGCCTGTCTTTCTGTATGTCCGTTTGTCTGGTTACTTGCTTTCTTGCTTGCTTACCTACTTGCCTCTGCTCTCTCTCTCTCTCTCTCTCTCTCTCTCTCTCTCTCTCTCTCTCTCTCTCTCTCTCTCTCTCTGTTCTCTTTAGGACGCACATATAAAAAGATGAACGTACGATATAGTAAAGTATATTCTTCTATCTCCTGATCTTCGAAGTGTTACATTTTATATTATACAAGGGATGATTTAGAAGTCACAAACTCCTTCTTATTTTCTTTTCTCCCTTTCTTCTTATTTCTTTTCTTTTCTCTTCTCTTTTTTTTCTTCTTTTTTTTTTTCTTGTATATCCTTTCAATAAATAATAATATCAATGTGAGAGAAGGAGAGAGAGAAAGAGAGATTTATCAGATGTCCTACCACGAGAAAAGATGCAAAGAGGAGAGAGTAATGGAGTCTTCGAGCTTTTCTCGATAGGTAGGTATACAGAAAAGACAGCTAGTGAAACGCTAAGAGATTCGTATGAAAGGAGGAGTCTCGTTGGTTTCGTTCGATGGTAGTTCCCCGAATCGAAGTAAGTATCGTTCTTGTATCTCCTTCTGCATGCACGCGAGCGCGCACAACATCGAAGAAGTACCGCCATGACATTTTGTGGATTTTGAAAGGACGCGGCACGATGCTATCGATATTAGCAGCATGGCACAGATACTAAGAGCTTTTCTGGTAGAGCTGGGATCCATTAGCCGACTCGACTGTCTTCCGAGTCCATTACAAGATGAGCCGCCATCCTCCTCAGTGACCTACCCTCCTTTCCCAACTTACCCAACGATACATTACGATCTATCTATGTACGTGGTAGAACGAATACACACTTACAGTATCCGCATACACGCGCGTTTAGTGCACGATTTTCCCTCCCTCTTTCTCTTTCTCTCTCTCGCTCCCTCTCCCTCTATCTATTTCTCTCTCTCTCTCTCTCTCTCTCTCTCTATCTATCTATCTATCTACCTATCTATCTATCTATCTATCTATCTATCTATCTATCTATCTTTCTCTTTTACTCCCTCTCCTTTCACATTTCTTGCCCGATACGTGTTACCACGTTTTAAAGGCCCCTTCGCGAAAATTACCTCCAGAAATAACGAGCACGTCCGATCCGATCAGTGTCACAAATTATGAGACGATATCATCGTTAAAAGAAATCATAAAAGAACGATGTCTTCCAACGAAACGTATCGCCGCTCCTACCTTATCCGCTACGTAATGCAATTACGAAGCACTCGCAATTTCTTTTGGGTTAACGGAAAACAAGTGACCGATCCGATCTCTTGAAAGTTACGAGAAATCATAGACACATTTCGTCTATCTCTCTCTCTCTCTCTCTCTTTCTGTGTGTGTTCGTTTATATATGTATGAGAGAAAGAGAAAGAGAAAAAGAGACAAAGAAAAGAGAATAATAAAAACGTCAGAGACTTTAGATCGGATAAGATGGTCGAAAACGATTGTAAGAAATTGTGAAAATAGTTCTTTCTCTCTCTCTCTCTCTCTCTCTCTCTTGTTTTTTGGGTTTTTGTTCTACTTTCTTTTCGTTCAAACTCGACCTCGGTAGATCGATCGATGCAAAGACTACTGGAGTCTAGCCGATGGAGAGTGCTGCTGTAAGGAAAATCTCATTGAATGTTCGAGCACGCGTGCTAAGAATTTTCTGTCGCGAGAGACGTCCCTTGGCTGTATGAAAAAAAAAAAAAAAAAAAAAAGAAAAAAAGAGAAAAAAAATAGAAAAAAAAGAAAAAAAAAAAGAAATGAAGAGAAAGAAAAAGAAGAATAAAAAAGAAAAAACGCTAGTAAAGTATCGGAGATAGAGAGGGAGGGGGGGCGAGGGAGATGTAACTGAAACGAAAGATGAAAAAGGAAGGAAGAAAAAAGTCCAGAACAGGAGGAAGAAGCTAACATTCGAATACTTAAACTAAGAGCACGGCTAGTGCGACGTTCCTTGATTTATTCACTTCGTGAATCTTTTACCTTCTTGCCTCCTTCGTTCGGGCTGCGTCCTTCGAAACCGATGTATAGATACTCCTCTCTCTCTCTCTCTCTCTCTCTCTCCTTCTCTATCCAAAGCTATCTTTTCATTCGACAGACCCTCGTATTTTCCCATTCGATCTTCCGACTCCCCGTTTCTTACGTGCGATCGAGATACAGTAACAAAGTGATCAAAATTGCAAGAAACGATCGCTGGTAGAGTCGATTGCTCTAACGAAAAGAAAAGCAGGAAGGAAAAAATTTTCATGGAGCTCGATCAATGAAGGTGGCCCGCCGATAAGGTATGATAATGAATAAATTGCTCGCGCGAGAAAGACAGAAGGATATAGATAGAGAAAGAGACAGACAAGAGAGAGAGAGAGAGAGAGAGAGAGAGAGAGATTGTACGCAGAGAACGATAACTCGGTGGAGAGGAGTAAGCAGGAACGTGGGGTGGATGGATATTGCTCGACGACGAAGCTCCGAGAAACCCCTCCGTTCCTATATTATTGTCCCCAAACCCTTTGGATCTCGACTAGCGAGTGCCTCGAGTGACTCGCGAACCCTCAACCGATGAAATCAGTTCGGAGAACTGACTATCACTGTCACTATTATCTTATTTCTTTTTACTATTATTGTTACTATTGCCGATCAAAAATACGATACACTTTACGATTTATTCTTGATTTCCTTTTTTTTTCTTCTGTTTTGTTCTATTTTTTTACTTATCTCAGTGTACCGACGATACATCGCAGCGACGATTTTAAAAGAATAATTTTTCTTTTTTTTTTTTTTTTAGAATCCAACGCGAACCCGTTATGGGATCGTTTGTCTTCTTCCTATTTATTGTCAATAGGAAACTTACTCGTTTAAAGGTATTTCGGTTTGTTGTTCGGTAAAGCTTTCGTAAGTTCATAGCCATCGTCTCATTCGAAGACCACTCGGAAAGGATATGAGCGAAATGCCTACCCGCGCCATTCGTTGCCGATAATTGCCTTATTGACATTAATAAAACGAGCCGGATACCGAGGGGTTTGTCATCCGCTACGGCGGTCTATGCCGTCTCTCTCTCTCTCTCTCTCTCTCTTCCTAATACAAGCTGCTTTATAATTCTCCAACGATCCCAATATGATTCAGTTAAATTAAATTATGAAAATACGAATTCGTTTTAGCGATCGAACAGCCTTCCTCTCTCATGTTTCAATCATTTGAGAAACGTAAAAGCAGGGAAAGAAATGTTTCAAAAAAAAAAAAAAAAAAAAAAAAAAAAAAAAAAAAAAAAAAAAAAAAAAAAAAAAAAAAACTTGTGATTTTGTGATTTTGTGATGTTGTGATTTTAGAATCGTTTTATTAGAGAACGAAACGAACTATGGATTCGAAATATCATAAAAAATTCAACGGGACAATATCGTTGTTAATCTAAAAATTTAACAAATAATAAAAAATAAAAGAATCCTCTGGAAAATGAAATGATTAAATTTGTTTATTTATTTTACTTCGTACGACGCAACTTATAAAAGGGATTCGAGGATCAATGAACGAGTAGGAGGACGTAAGGTCCTGGTCAAAGATATATCTTCTACTACCTATTCCGGGCGTGACTATTTTGCGCCTGAACAAACTTTCGCGAAATCGGTGTATGGATAACGACGTCGTTTAACGGATGTGACGTAACGAGACTGGCCCTGCTAGAGGCATCGGCCACGACAGATAAATCATTGGGTTATCATCGATACGTATCCGTTGTTTATACGAAACTGTTTATCCGAAATAACACGTTTTTCAGATCAACAAGAAATTTTTACTCTTCGCTAGTACGATAAAAATATCGACTGAATCCCATACGTTATTTTCACGTAAATTATTATTTGACGAATCTATCGAAGTATATTTAAACGAGAAAAGTGAAATATAATTTTATTTTCCTTTCGGAAAAAAAAAAAAACAGAAAAGAAAAACGGGGAATAAAATTGAGTTCACCGAAAAAAAAAAAGAAAAAAGAAATTAAATGAAAAGCAAAAACGTTTTATATGACCATAGATATTTCGAGATACACAATCGGAATCACATGTATAAGAGTTTAGCTTTAGAATATTACATGTCCACTGAAAGAAAAAGAGAAAGAGAGAAGGGTCGTATCTCTCTACACGGACGCGCATATATATATATATATATATATATATATATATATATACATATATATATATATAACTACATGTTTCTATGGTATATTTGCTTCCAGATGGTTGCGCTCGTTGAGCAAGGTGGATAATAAAGATTCCTTGCGAGGGCTAGAAGAGCTAGCAACGATTTCATCGGTAATGAAATTCGAGAGGAAGATCCCTCGAACATATCCGAAATTGAGTTAAAACGAATAACCCTGTATACCTAATATATCGGTTTAATATTTAATTTTATATAATAACTGAATAATCGAAAGAAATTTCTAAATAATTCTAAATTATTGTTAGGTCGTTCTATACGAGTTACACACACCTGTCGCTTCAACGAGTATAGAAACGAAAAACAAAGAACAGCGCAGGAGGAAGAAAACGAAATGAAATAAAATGAAAGCTGTGTGTGTGTGTGTGTGTGTGTGTGTGAGAAGAAAAGAAACGAAAAGAAGATAGAAAGAAAGAAAGAAAGAAAGAATAGAGAAGAGAACGTGGATGCTATAAAATCATAGTGATAGTCTTCGAGAAACGACACATAGAAAGTAGGTATATATATGTAATCGAATAAGGGTGAATTTTCTCGTAACGTATCGCGAGGCACGATCTCTCGATCGCGCTTGAAAGGATCTCCCTGGTGATCGGTTTGCTGGCCCGCTTCCTTCCCTTACAACGAAAACGATCTCCAGAGCGTTTCGCATTACTCCTCGATCGCGCGTTCGCTTCCAGACGGTTTCCCCGCGTCGAATAAGGCAGATAATAAAGGTCCCTCGCAAGCAAGCAAGCAAGCAAGCAAGCAAGCAAGCAAGCGAACGAGCGAGCGAGCGAGTGGGCAGGCAGGCAGGCAAGCAAGCAAGCAAGGAAGCAGGCAAGCAAGCAGACTGGCAGGCAAGGAAGCAAGGAGAAGCAAGGGCTAGGATGAAACGCGCGGAAGGGAAGCGTAGTTCGTGGATGGAAAAGCGTAGAAAGCGAGAACGAAATAGATAGAGAGCAAGAGAGAGATAGGGATAGAGAGAGAGAGAGAGAGAGAGAAAGAGAAAAGGAAGAGAGGAAGAGAGATGGCGAACTGGAAAGAGAAACGAAGCAGGAGGAGAAGGAAAAGAGGAGTGGGAAGCTTTCGAGGAAGAGGGGGAGTAGCGATATTTCACGGGTTTCGCGTGCGGGCGAACTTTAATAATATTCGTTCCATCGGGTATGGCCGAGGCTCATATTAAGTCGGTCCGTCGTAGAGGAGGAGAGAGAGAAAGAGAGAGAAAAAGAGAGAAAGAGAGATAGATAGATAGATAGAGAGTAGGACGCGCGGTCCGGATGTGACGAGAGAGTGAGAGAGAGAGAGAGAGAGAGAGAGAGAGAGAGAGAAGAGAAGCGTAACCGGGGAAAGCAGAATGAGACGTGTAATAAAGTGAGTTTTTAATTTCCACCGGTGCCGGCGGTTGGCCCCGAAGGGGTAGAAGGCTCGGCCCCGTGGCCGTCGCCCCCTCCCCCTCCCACTGAGAGCTCGTGGCCTGTCGGCTAGTATTACTAGATAAATCACCCAACAGGCAATAACCTCCCTCCCCTCCTCCTCCTCCTCTCGCTCCTTCTCTTCTACCTCCTGTACCTCTCCTCCTCCTCATCGCCCGGCGCTCGTTCGCAGCCTCGTCCAACTCTCTCTTCTTCCACCTTTGCTCTCGACGTTCTGCCTGCCCATCCTCGGGTCCCTCCCCCTCGCCTACCCTCCCCGTCTCCTTCCCTCCCCTCTCGTCCCCATGTTCGCGGTAAAAAGTTTGCGTCCAGCTCGGGAAAGGCGGTGAGTGGGAGGGATCGGGACGGGTCGACTCTCTCGTAAACTCGTGAACGCTCGAGATTGAATTCGAGTGGGATATAAGAAAAAAGCCCCGCGGGTGGTGGATACTTCGGCCAGGCTCCCTTCGCCCGGGGCACCCCTCCCCCTCCCTTCCTCATCTTCCTCCGTGCTCTTACATACTATCCATATACATATTTTAATGTTGTTACGATGATTTTTTTATGTTCGATCCGTATGGATCCTAGCGCGTATAACGGGGTGCGTAGGATTACGTAAAGAACGTATAGATATATAGAGGTGTACATATCTAACGAGATCGAGCCATTGCCGGTACCATTAGAGAGCCTAAAAGCAAAACTCCATGGGTCCATTCACGTCGGACGAGGCGAAGCCGTTCGTTTAAGCCACGCTCAATGAACGACTACAACGTCAAAATCTACGAGCCAATATTTGTACGCCACGGGCGAACACGTGTTTCTCGTGCCCGGGGAGACTCTGGAAGAGACAAGGGGGAAAGGAGAGGGAGAAAAGAGGAGGAGGAGGAGGAAGAGGAGGAGGAGGAGGAGGAAGAACGAACGAAGAGAACTCTGGCCGTGGTCGTGTCCTGGTCGACGAGACGGGTCTTCGTCGGCATACAGAATATCGTGTGTACCGTAAAATTTCGACCAGGATATCCGAGAAAACCCCGATTCTAGCACCACCTCTCTCTTCCCCTGCCCCTCTCTGCCCTCTTCCCCTTTTCCCAAAGGGAAATCCCTCGGGGATAACCTAAGAAAATACAAGGATCCCTTTCGAGAGAACGAGTCTCGGGCATGTGCTAGCAAGTACGAACGTTGGTACCACCGAATTAATGTCCTCGGATTACGGAACCGAGCCTCTGGGAAAGATTTCGGTGTCGGACCTGGCCACCTCTCCCCCTCTTCTCTCCCCCTTAGATATCCCTTTTCTCGATGTTTATAACGGAAAAGAAAATCAACATTTCTTTTTTTTCCTTTTCTTTTTTTTTCCTTTCTTCTTCTTCTTTTTTTCCCGTTCGAAGGACCTTCTTCTCCCCGTTTTCACTCTCCAGCTCCGCCTCGCTGACTTTCGAGTCGGATTACCGTAGAGCTGTGCAAACACGAACGACGAAACGTCAAAGAGCGTAACGTTTGCTTTAACGTAGAGTCTTAATCGTCAAACGTCCAAACGTCCAATTCCTCGGAGCCTGAGAAATGTGATAAATTGTAGCCGATCTTTCTGACAGAAGGGCAAAGGTGGGACAGAGTGTGTAAGATAAGTATGTGCGTTAGATATTTCGGTATTTACCGGATTATTGCACGAGCTCTCTCTCTCTCTCTCTCTCTCTCTCTCTCTCTAGATAAGAAAACGTTTGAACCGAACGAAACTGGTGTTACGGTTGGGACGAAGAAAAAAGATAATATCAAAAGAAACGAACGAGGAAAAGGGAGAGAGAGAGAGAGAGAGAGAGAGAGAGAGAGAGAGAGAGAGAGAGAGAAGAGATCGAAAAACGGTCCAATTTTTAGGATATTTTCATTCGCACAATCGCTCATTAACACATTTTTTTCGCGAACACCGGGTTAAATTGCATTGACTGCGACGAGCATTCAGCGAGGGGGTGCATTTAAATAAAAAGACGCAGTGGCCTGTTCGAGGGGTGATATATCTGGCGCGCGGTGTCGGCAAGAGACGTACTACTACTACTACTACTACTATCCGATGTGACGGGAGAAAAGTGTGCGAGCGAGAGAGAGGAGTGAAAAGAGAAGAGAGGTGAGGAGAGGGCTGGCTGCGGGCTAGGCGAAAGCGACGGGGAGGGGCTCGAGGGGGAATCGAGGGGTCAAATGGCGGGCAGAATGCGCGGTGATTGCTGGAGGGCCGCATAATTGCACCCTTTGTGGTGCAATCAGCGCCGCAACTTGGCTGGCGCCTAGTTCTAGCGCAACCCCTCCACTACCTCCCTTCGTCGCGGCATCACGTACCTGCCACCCTCTCTCTCCCTCTCTCTCTCTCTTTCTCTCTCTCCCTCCCTTCCTCCTATCTCTTCCACGTTCTTCTACGCTCGACATTGTCGACGACGACGTGGCACCCTTCGACATTGTCCCCCTTAAATATCTCCACCTTCAGGTCGAATCTTTCGATCCTATGGGCTTATGGTTCCTAAAATTTTCGAACCGCCTGCGGCTACAACATTTTATGTTGTTGGTCCTCTCTGGACTTTGATGCTTTTAGGAAATACGTTTTACACATGCTTGCCTTTAAATTTTCTTGTTTGCGTTATATACCGACAGGAAGTATTCCACATTGTTTTCTCAGGTTATTCCTTTTGAAACGCTTGTCACTCAAAGATGAACCTATCATATCGTTAGTTCCTAGAATATATTTTGAGATAAAACGACGAGATAGAGGATAATATCCATCTTTTAATTTTTAAAGTTATCAGGAAACAAGAGAGAGAGAGAGAGAGAGAGAGAGAGCGAGAGAGAGAGAGAAATCGATTTGAGAAACACTGCCCGAAACACACAGCACATCTCGTGAAATTGACGCTTCTTCTGGACCGCCTAGCGCGTTGACAATAGCGTACGATCGAGAGACTGTGTTTCTACGTCGTTGTCGAGTCATTAAACTCAGACATTCGCAATTAAGTGCTCTCGCGATATCATCAAGAAAGTACGGCGCACGCCGTGTACTCTTTATACAACACGTTGGTTGGTAACTCAGTATGAAAGATCCAATTCGATAAAGCTACGTGGCTAACGAGTGTGGCCTCAGCAAAAATAAAAATATGTCTCGATCTTCTTCACGATCTTTCTCTCTCTCTCTCTCTCTCTCTCTCTATTTCTATCTTTATCTCTCTCGATCCATCTTGTAGCTGGCCGTCGTGTAATATTAATTAGAAATTTATCTCTGATCTCAATATAATTGATTCGTAATTTCCGTTTATCGCGAATTAAATCGAAACACGATGTACGCCATGCCTACTTTATTCTTCTTTAAACTTTATTGAATCCGCGTTTGTGAAGGAGCTTCATGAAATCGTAAAACAAAAGAGATGTTTCTTGAGTTTACGAGAATGATCCCAAAAAAAAAAAAAAAAAAAACAATCGCATTGTTATTTTTCTAACTGACGAGAATGAGATAAAGGATAGAGAGAGAGAGAGAGAGAGAGAAAGAAAGAAATAGAAAGAGATAGTCATTGAAAATATCTCGTTGCTTATTGTCGATGAGAAAAGAGAAAATAAAAAAGAGAGATGACACAACGGATAGGCTTGGACGATTGAGAATCACTGAAGCTTGCAGCTTGCGACACGACGATGCCATTACCGTGTCGACCTTTCTCTTTCCCTCATTCCCCTCTCACAACTCGCACACAATCACACACACACTCTCTCTCTCTCTCTCTCTCTATCTATCTATCTATCTATCTCTCTCGCTTCATTCTGAATGCCCTTCCTCTCCCTCCCACGTTCTGTCTGCGAGCCTTAAGTCTTGAATTATACAGACAGCGCCACTTAAAATAATACACCCGGTATAAACTGTGCATCAACGCTAAAAGCTGTCATTTTCTGTAAGCCGGAATTATGGAGATTCCACGGCCCGTCGATGTACCTCCTGCGGCGCGTTCTTATCGTTAGCGCGTGAAAGGGTGTAAGAGAGAAAAGAAAGAGAGAGAAAGAGAGAGAGAGAGAGAGAGAGAGAGAGAGAGAGAGAGGGAAAAGGAAAAAAAAAACCGTTCAAGGAGTGAGCGAAGAAGCGAGGAGGAGGGGCAGGCCGAGCGGGAAAGAGAAACGCGAGAGTGTGGGTAGAGGAGAAGATAACGAAAGGATGTCATTACCTCGACGCGTTGGAAAAAAAAAAAAGAAAAAAAAAAAAAAGAAAAAGAAAGGAAAAAAGAAAACGTGACCGGACGATTAAAAGGAAGGAAGGAAGGAAGGAAGGAAGGAAGGAAGCAATGTTTTCAAAGATTACCTATCGACGTTGACAACTAATCTGGCACATTTTATAAACAAAGGGAACATTGACCTGCGTTACCTACGATTTATTCAATCAAGTTTCAAGGAGATAACATACGCGTATATATGCATACATTTGTATAAAAGCAAAACGACGAATAATTCAATTATATATTTAAAGCCTCTTACTATCTCGTATCTGTGTCTTTTCATAGAAAAAAAAAAAAAGAAAAGGAAAGAAAAGAAAAGAAAAGAAGGAAAACAAAAAAAAAATTAGATAGGAAAGAAAGAAGGAAAAAGAAGAAGAAGAAGAAGAAGAGGAGGGAGGAGGAGGAAGAAGAGCAAACCGAGTCCATTATTCGGCGGCAGTCTCGTTACTTTTGAATAAACTGTTGTCTGCAGATAAAAAAATAATCCATCGCGGTCCAGCTGTCGGAGACATATTCCAGAAGTCGCGTTTTAATGGGGGCTCATTATAACCGTTGCTCTTAACGTAACTAACAGCCGGGGCCGCATCGTTGGCAGAGCATGTTTTGCGAGTGTGTGTCGGAGCTGATGCATACGTGCGCGAACGTGTGCGCGCGTTGTCGAGCCAAGGAGACATGTAGGGAGCTAGAAAGGGATAAAGAGAGAGAGAGAGAGAGAGAGAGAGAGACAGAGAGGGGGGGGGGGAAGAGAGAAAGAGAGAGAGGATTTAGAGGGTCGGAAGGAAAGAGACGAAGATGGCAAAAGAGAGAAAGAGAGAGGGAAAGGAGTCGAGGTGGGGATTAAATTCATTACTCAACCTGTTTGCTCGGTTCGCTCTTTCGCTCGACGCGTTCGCCTAATGCCACGAGTGCGAATGCGTGAGAGAGTGTATGGACGAGTTTTTAACTCTTACGTGTATAACGTGTATAACATGCGAGCCTGCAGCATTAACGTCTTTGCTACGTAATGAAAGTGCTACGGTCATTACTTTTTCTCCCCTCCTACTCTAACTCTAACTATTTCTCTTTCTCTATCTCTTTTTCCTCGCCTTGTTTTACGTCCCTAATATTAAAGAACATTACCGTTAGCAGCCTATTCGATAGTCTAAAAGCCCGATTATCCGCCGAGCAAGGGTCAAGAAGACCGATCGATGATGATCCTTTCCTCGTATACACACAGATTCTCCAATCCAGAGATTTATTTCTTTTGTTTGCAAAGAAATGCAACGAGTGGGACAATTAAAGGGATATTTATAAAGGAGCTTTTGATTTTCCTAAAATACACGCGCTCGCACGTGCCTCCACGTACGTGCAACTACCTAAGAATATTCAATGATATACGTGTAAATATATATATATATATATGGACAAAGTACACGTGCATTTAGGGATTATTCATTTACGTACTTAAAGGATTTAATATTAAATATTCAGACGGTTTTTCATCCGCCGCGAATTTATTCAGCTGTCACTGAGAATCGCATGCGACCATCTGGACCTCCCCCCCCCCCGCCCCACCCCTAGTTAAACGTACCCTTAGATCTAATTAAGGAATTGAGGGACTCGTAAACGAAACGAGCCGAAGGTGGTAGAGGAAGATAATAAGGCTGGTTTTGGCAGTCATCGATATCTCCTCGCGAAGAACAGAAAGACGAGCGAAATGTAGAGGGAATCGGAACCGAAGGAGAAGGAAGAGGAAGAGAAGAAGAAGAAGGACGGAGAACGGGAGGGTTGATAGCGTTCGAGGTAGATGGATTAAGTACGTTCGCCCCGTGTAACCTCGGCAGCATCCCTCGAATATATAGCAGACGGTGGCGCGCGCATGGATACCGGATACGTGCCCTCGTCGATTAATTGTACTCATCTAATTGGGATCTCACCCTTCTCCCTTCTTCAGCCACTCCTCTCGTCCCTATTACTCGACCTATCTCCAACGTCTCGCCACTGGCTGAGAAGTGGCATTCGATCTAAAGCGTCTAATAATGAGAAAGAGAGAGAGAGAGAGAGAGAGAGAGAGAGAGAGAAAGAATCTTCAATGAAATGAATAAAAATGAAGAAAAAGTTGAAGGACTATGAACGATCGAACGATCGTCGAAATTAGCCGCTCGTGACTCGCCACCATGTTCGTCGGCTGGTATGAAAATCGAAAAAGGTAGTAGCGTAAGATTGAGAGCAAGGGTGGTGGTGGTTGGTGGTGGTGGTTGGTGGCGGTGGTTGTTGGTGGTGTTGGTGGTGCTCGAGGATAGCAACGGAGGAAAAGGAGGCGGTGGGATAAGGAGGAGGAGAAAGAGAAGGGGTGGCGGGAAGAAGGTTGACGGTGGAAGGCTCGCTTAATTAGAATCTTCGTTAAGGGAGCGTACAGGCTGGGCGCCGCTTCCGAGAGCGTCGCGTAAAAACGTAAGAACTATTTTCATTAAACTCACGTTGCCTTCCAAAGTCTTCCACTTTTGTGCGCGCGCGAGAACGCGACGAACGACCAGCCAAGCAGCAACCAACCACCAGGCTGACTGGCTGGCTGCCTGGCTAGCTTAGCTAGCTAGCTAGCTAGCTAACTCGCGCTCTGTCTAAAGCAAAAAGAAAAAAAAAAGAGAACAAGTCAGTTGTCGTTATGAAATAGGAGCTCTGAGATATTTTACGACGACCATTTCATTCGCGAACATTTTAACGAGCCACGATGATTAATCGCCGCGAACAAAATTGCCTAAAGAATCCTCGAGAGTTATTCGATTCTGTGAAAAAATCGATCGAGTTTACACGATCCCTAAGTTGTACGTATACATCTATGTATGTACGTACATACCTACCTACCTACCTAACACCACGTGTTACGATCCCCTTAACCAGCAACGCGTTTCACGCGGGAACACGAGGCATCGCGTTTGTCGCTCGCGTACTTTTTACCGAGCACAAGCTTCGGCACTTCGGTTAATCCGAATGCCAGATTATACCGGGTGTCCGTAATGTCCCTTTCGTTTCGCGATACTCTCAATTCGAACGTATACATGAACTACGAATTTATATATAGAAGGAGAGCTCGTAATAATAAATTACGCCATTCGATGTAAACGAAATGTAGCAAATGTCTTTCCAGACTTTTACAAATAATCGAGTAAGATATATCGATGGATTTTCAAGATGGGACACCCGGTATAGTCCTGGTAACGATAGCTGCGACACTCGAAACACGCGGCCTATTCCCTGCTCGAGCGAGGGAAATACGCGTACAACGGGGGTTTATCAGGGTGAGGATAGAAGTGGCTCCCTCTATGGAAGTCTCGGAGGTTTCCAGGAGGAAAAGGGAGGAGAGGACATAGGAGAGAGAGGTAATACCTACACGACGACGGTGCCTACGCATGCACGAGAGTTATAAGCAAGTGCCAAGGAAAGGGAAAAGGAGGGTGTGTACGAAGAAGAGGAGAAAGGGGAAAGAGGAGACGAGGGAAAGTGCTTGGAAACAGTGTGCGCTTGAGAAAAGGAAGTGAGGGAAGGGAAGATATAAGCGTAATAGAAAACAGAGAAACGCGGCAATGCCATTAGTAAAATTACCGCTTACAATATTACCGATGCGAGCTGGCAGTAGGTATTTACGAAGCCAGTGGCCCTTCCGCACCCCTTTGCGATTCCCCGAGATGGCGCCAAAGGCGCACCGTGCCCGTTAAAACCACCCCTGCGATCATCGAGGAAGCTTTAAAACATAAACCACAAGAACACGTCTTAATAATACCTTACTATAATTTTTTCTCTGTTCTTCCCTACTAACAAAGGATAGTAATTTAATATTTTCTTTCGTAAACTTTCCAAGATCTTCGATCGATCGATCGATCGATCGATCGAGGCAACAGAGGATCTATTCAATTCTTTTTTTTTTTTTTTTTCTTTTATATCTATTCCCACTTTTGCACCGTCCAAGTTAATAAAAAAGTCGTACCTTCTTTGAGTATCGTTTAAAGAGAAACGAAAGGAGGAATAAAAAATCATGCGAGCGATCGTTTAAAAGGCGTGGAAATTTTTACGGCTGATAATTAAACGCATCCGCTAATACAGTAAATAATTAGCGAGGTAAAGAGAGAGACAGAGTTTCAACTTTCATCACGCCAAAAGCTACTAGCTGTCTCTCTCTCTCTCTCTCTCTCTCTTTCTCTCGTTTTTATTATTCATTTATTTTTTTTATTTTATTTTCTTTTTTTATTTTTTTTATTTTTTTTTTTTTGTACATTTCACTGAACGACGAAGAGTCGATCGATTTTTCGTGCGCACTGCGACCAAGTTATTCGAACGAATCGCGTCGGAGGAGTAACGGATGGATAGGCACATAACGGAGGATCGGCGGGAGAGCGCGGTCACTGATTTAACGCGGCACAATTGAATCCAATTACAACTGCCGCACGGCGCACCACCGACCGATGGTTCTCAGTTAACGCGCTTCGTTTTATACGTACGTACATACATACATACATACATACATACATACATACATACATACATACATACATATATATATACCTTGAGATTTACCGTGAAAATAAAAAAAGAAAAAAGAAAAGAAGAAAAAATATCCTCATTTTCTGCCTTACTTAAAAACACGTAACTCATCTTATATTATAATTAATGTAAGTAGAAAAGAAAAAAAAGAGAAAAAAAAAGAAAATAACAAGGAAAAGGGGAAAAGAATAAAAACAGAAGCAAAAATTTGGATCGAATGATAAATAATTAAGTGCGACGCGCTTATTATTTCTAATTTATATTTTTTTACTTACTGCGTGTAACAAATCAACCGATTTTCCCTGTTCGAGTTTCTCTTACGATTTACGCTAAAACGAGCTCGCTGAATGATGAAAAGCCAGTGGGTCTCGAATTATTGATGTCTCTCAACAAGCACCGTAGCGATCATTAATTAAATGAAAGCAGCGTACAGTTAGGCATGTGTACGTTTCATTCATTAGCAATTTCGATCCTTTTCTTTCTCGTAACTAAAGTCACGCAGAGGAGACCGATAGATTCGTAAAACGTGCAGTACCACTACTAGAGAATATGTATCGTTAATAAATTTACTTCGTAGAGAGGGAGAGAGAGAGAGAGAGAGAGAGAAAGAGAAAGAGAGAGGAAGAAGTTCGAACGAGGAAGAAAAAAAAATAGAAGCGAGAGAGAGAGAGAGAGAAGGCCGAGGTAAAATAGCTAATAAAGAAGTCATTTAATTTTCCATCCTTTTCTTCTCATTCGATCGAGCAAAGTTCCGTCGTTATCTTAATTAAGTTTCAAGCCGACGAGCACACGTGATCGCCGCATAATCGCTTCGAAGTCCATTAAATGGAAGGAGAAGAAGAAAGTGAGAGAGAGAGAGAGAGAGAGAGAGAGAGAGAGAGAGGGAGAAAGAAGAAGAAAAAAGTAAAGGAAAAGAAACAAAAAAAAGAAAAAAGAAAAAAGAAAAAAGAAAAAAGAAAAAAAAAAAAAGAGAAAAAATCCAAAGAAACGTTGAACGGACATCGAAAGAACACATTTATCGGAGTGAACGTTGCCCTATCGTCGAACTTTTCAAATTATCATATCGAATTCGATGAGAAAATCTCTATCTCTAGGAATTCATCGTTTCCGCATCGATGAAAGTGTCCTCGATAAGATCGCTGGTGTTAACGTACGTTGAAGGGAAATCCAAGAGGTGAGATCGAGGGAGAGGATAAAACAAAAAGGGAGAGGGGGTGGGAGAAAAAAGAAAAGAAGAAGAAAAGAAAGAAAAGAGACGGTTGTCCAAGTATTCATCGTCTTTGATCGATTTCTGCTCGGTCTGCGGTCTCCTCTTAAGCGGCTCGCCGGAACGGTTGCCGAGCCGAAGCAACGTAATCCGTCTGTCTCGTACTAGATGGCGTGCTCCAGTAGCTGGTCTGCCGGGCGCCCCTGGCTGTTCATTAGGGGCCGCATTGTCCGCTAACTAAGTACGCCCGACCCGACCCTTCTTCCTCGTCACCCCTCCTCTTACCTACTACTACTACTATTGTGCTACTACATTACTACTACTACTACTACTACTACTACTTTCTCCTCCTCCTCTTCTTCACCCCCCACCTAGCTTGCTACGCAACTCTTCGTTTTCCTACCCTCTCTCTGTATCTCTCTCCCTCTCCTTCTATTCTCTCTATCTCTGACGTCTCCTCTCGTTTGGCCGATACCCAACGACAGGCAGGATTCACTGGCCATCACAGCCCTCTTCGCGATTCCTCCCTAGTCTCTTGCCCTACACATGCCTTGACACTTGACGATTTTACCTATTAAAGGGGTTCCAACTAACGCTGATTAGAACCTAACTATCAAGTGTACTCAATGTTTCATCAGCGCTTATATCACTATCGGAGAATGTCCAATTATTAACAATTATAAATATTAGAGATATATCAATGATTGAACGTTTGCTGATTATTCACGTTATTGTTTTTAACATCATTGAAGATTTGCACTGCTACTTTTACTTCTCCTTTTCTTCGTTCTCCCTCTTTCTCTCTATCTCTCTCCTCTCTCGCTCTCTCTCTCTCTCTCTCTCTCTCTCTCTCTCTCTCTTGTCTCCTATCCAATGCGCTCTCAAGTCAGGTCGCGCAATGTATAGTCCATTGTGTCCATGATAGAATCCAATCAAGGGGCTGGCAAGCCACTTTAAAGCATCGACGTCACGGCCAATCAAACGTCTCCCTTGCACATGCAAATACATGTCGACATGTATATATATATATATATATATATATATATATATATATATATATATTGTATATGTATATAAAATATATACAATATATACACATACACCAATGGTATTTGCGTCTACGTTCTCTTATTTAGTTCGACGCGTTCATTGTTTTAACCTTTAACCCATTGTGTTTCCTGACAATTAAGAGAATAGGACAATCCGAATAAGAAATAGCTTCTTATAAAGAGTCGGACAAAGTTTAACGATCATATAATAATAATGATTAGTTGGAACGAACGCGTTAGAAATAAGTTTAAAAATACAACGAATATAAGTTTCACTGTATAAAGTATAAATATAATAAAAAAAAAATATAAGTTAGCGGAGAGTAGTCGTGCGTTAATTCCATTCGTTCTCGTTGCCGACTAACGAATGTGCATTACAATTACCGAGCTATGGAAATTCAGTTACGCCTACCACCCGTACAGTTGAGCGCGTGGTTTGAGTTATATACCAAGAGGAGGAAGGGGAAGAGAGAGAGAGAGAGAGAGAGAGAGAGAGAGAGAGAGAGAGAGAGAGAGAGAGGAGAACGAAAGAGATGGAAAGAGAGGGAGAAAGCGGGCACGAACGAACGGATAGACGTGCAGACGGACAGACGGACGTATGGCTAACTTGGCCGCCCCTCGATGAACCAACCGAGGTCGCCGGGTCCGTATTATTCGCTCGGTATAACTAACCGTATAAATACGAGCCACCGGAAATTAGTCTTTGCCGACTGGATCGCGAGCCGCGCCATCGCGTCGCACCATGATTCCCATCTCCCGTCTTCATCATTACACTCCTCATCATCGTCCTTAGTTAGGCTTAGCAATGGCTTTTACTGCTAAGCCTTCACGATGCGCATTATCTGTCTCTTGTGTATATCTCGATCTAACTCGAAACATATAAATTCTTTCCTGAGAAAATGACGATTCGCTTTTTATATTTTCCTTTTCCTATTCTTTATCCTTTTTTTTTCTCTCTCGCGAAAGGAATATGGAATACAAAGAAAAAAAGGGAAGAAAAATGTTCGTCCATTTTTTTCACTCACCTCTCGCTGGCCCTTCGGAACGACCTTCGGAATGACGTCAGCGGGGAAACGATTTAACATAACCTGCGACAGAGAATTAAAGGGGGGGAAAAAATTAGAATGGCTGAGCTCTCGCGATACCAATTGAAAAGAAGGAAGGGAAGGAGAAGGAGGAGGAGGAGGAGGAGGGAAAGGAATTGGTAGTTAACGAGGCCGAGGAGGTTCCTTATCGAGAACCTGCATAAAAGCGCTCGGACACGCGCATCGATGTACACGGCGGTACGTAGTAGGTGCCACTTAAAGGACCCGCATAAAAAAATAAAAAAATGAGAAAATAAAAAAAAAAAAAGAACGTTCCTTCTCGCTTCGATAAGCTCTCTCAGTCGAATGAGAGAAGATAGAATGTGTAGTTGGGATGTGAAGAGAGATGCCTTCGATGCGGAATCCAAAACGCTGTGCTTCTTCTCCCTTTCACATTCTAACGACCTGCTTTTAATTCGATCCAATCGTAATGATCGTAATGATCGATTTGTTAAGCTACCCTTCCATCTCGGAATTCCATCAAGTTAATATCGTTTTTTAAAGCGAGTAACGCGAGCGTCGGCATCGGGTACACTACGATCGTATCCTACCGCGATGTTTGATCCCGTAGGAAAGAGATATGAAATATTTCGTTCTGTATGAAAGGAAAACAAACGGCAAAACAACCGCGAGAGCTGACTTTTCCCGCGCTATTTGATCGATGCCGTTTTCCGCAGTGACCGATCGGTATAGACGACGAAGTATAGAGAGAACCCCGGCAACAGAAGAGTGAACGGAGATAGATAGTGAGAGAAAGAGAGAAAGAGAGAGAGAGAGAGAGAGAGAGAGAGAGAGCGAAAGATAGAAAGAGAGACGAAGAGGACCGACCGTCTCGCAATCTCCTTTCGATCCAATATCCGAGTTTTTTGACAGCAATTTCGGTCACGTCCGATAATATATCTGGATCATTAATATAAAGCTCGGCCCACACACCGCGCGTCCCTCACGGGGAAATTGCTTTTCAATCCCCTGCAGCGGCCTCCGCTCCGCCAGATCTATACCACCACTGACACAACCTCTCTGCCTCTACTACACCTCCCCCAAACACCCAACCTCCTTCTCCTCCTCCCCCACTCTTTTTTTTCTCCTTCCTTCTCGCACGACTTCATCCTTCTCTCTCTCTCTATATATCTATCTATCTATCTATCTATCTATCTATCTATCTATCTATCTATCTATCTATCCGTCTTTGTTTCTCTCGCTTCTTCTTCCTTCTTTACACGAATAGACGTAGTGCGGCGACCGACTTATTTGGAGGGGGGGGGGGGGGGGAAGAGTACTGAATGAAAACGATAGCTAGCTGTGTTCGACACTAGGGAAATTTTTGCAAATGAAAAGCGAGATAAAAAAAAATAAGAAAAATAAACAGAAGAGAAAAAATGATCGAAATATATCAAGTGCTCTGTGCTACCTACCTATCTAGTTATCTATCGTTTTCTCTTTCTCTTTTAAGAATAAAACGAAACAGATCGCTCGGATAGCTCGCCTTTTTATTATTTAACTCGCTCCTCTATCGGCTCTAACGAGCCGTACAACGAACACAACGGATGCGGGCGCGCAACGCGTTTAAAACGTACGTTCTCTCGCGTCGAAGAGCACTGTTTGCTTTTAGGCACGGACGTGCTAATCGATCGTGCATATTTGATTGCCATTTACCAAATGCAACCCAGCGTTCCTATATATGCGGGTCGTCGTCGTAGCTTTCGAGTTAAGGCGAGCATTTAAGGCATGTTTTTTTTTTTTCTTTTCTTTTCTTTCTTTTTTCCCCTCGTGGAAAGAGAGAGAGAGAGAGAGAGAGAGAGAGAAAGAGAGAGAGAGAACAAATATTCGTCGACGTCACCAATGACGACGAGGATGCGACGTTATTCGTTAACATAAACATAACGAAGCATTCGGTAGATGCAGAGTTACTGGATTTGTTCAGTGAAATAAAGGGAATACCGTCGGGAAAGACGAACGAGTACTTCCAAGCTGAAAGAGCTTTATAAATTGGCAGCCGATCGCATTGAATGCATTTTAATATCCTTTACCCGCACGATCTCCAATATGGCCATTTTCTAGATTCCCGTGGAATCAATAAAAGTCCTGCATCATGCACGACGCGATACTCGTACGTTATTCCACGAGAAACTGAGGAATAAAAATCTAATAACAACCGAGTTTACATCCTCTACTCTAAACTTGTTACAGTTAGGTGCATTAAGGATTCAGTATATTCCATCAAAATTAAATGAATTCCGTCTCGATGCATGAAGAATAAGCCTGGCATATATTTGCAAAGATATATCGACTTATTATAACTTCGAATTAAGTTTTCTCGATGAAGGGAAAAAAAGAGAGAGAAAAAAAATAAAAAAAAAAAAAAAAAAAAAAAAATAAATAAAAATCTTTTTTTCAATGCGATAATCTAACAGTTCATGCACAAAAATATACCCAACATTTTATTACATGCAATCTATTAATATGTGCAATAAAAATGTGACAATAATAAATTATTAAAAAGCACGATATCTTTTTGCACCAAGCAACGATGACACCCTCTTTGCGGCAATGGTGTCACGAGTATCGGCCGATGCGGAAAACGCAGGGAAAGAAAAAAAGGCACGTTTTCTCTCTCTCTCTCTCTCTCTCTCTCTTTCTCTTGAAATACAGGCACGCGCGTATCCCTACCGCTTCTCTTCTCCCCATCTAACGACAAAATCGACGACGATGGCCGAAAGTGAAAAAGAGAGAAAGAAAGGGAGACAACGTGCACACACACATATATATATATACAGGGCTCGCGAGAGCTCCAACTCAAAGCTGTGTGTACGGAACACCCTCCATAAAGGAGATCCCCTCAATCAGATAAAAAATGTATTATAGCCGCCATGATACAGGACTCAATACTTCGACGACGGGGCTTCGAAGGGAAAGGACGGCGTATCCTCCTGTAGGATCCACCCCCTCCTATCCTATCCCTTCTCCTTCTCTCTCTATCTATCTCCCTTCCTCCCTCTGTTTCCCTCTCTTTCTCAATACTTATCCCCTCTCCTTTCTTTCCCATTCTTTTCTCTCTCTCTCTTTCTTCTACATTTACGTACGTGATACACGCGTTTACATTCACCTATATCGGTCCATCTCTTCTCTTTCTCCTTTTCTATTTCTTTCTCTTTCTTTATCTGTCTGTCTCCCTCTCCTTCTCCCTACCTCTCTCTTTCTCTCTCTCTCTCTCTCTCTCGCTCCCTCTCTTCTCTCTCCCTCTCTGCACACGTCGAGTCTCGTACTCTCCTTTCCTGGAAATTGCTATCGAGCGATTCAACCTCGAATGCAGATCGCTGCACTCTCCTCCGACTCTCTGGGATGACATTCGACGAAATTAGATTCCAAGGAAAGGAGAAGAGACGACACGCGCGCGCTCGCGCTCGCACCCGCACACGCTCGAGATGTTGCTATCCTTTCCGATTTTCCTTCTGCATTTTACCAATGCTCATTCTCCTTCTCCTTTCTTGTCGATCGGTTTGTCTTCCGGACCGACATAACCCTTTCTCAACGATCTTCGAAATATTCTTTTTGCTATGATCCTTTATTTATCCACCTACTTAATATTCTCCTGGTTTAGCTTATAAACAATAAGAAAAATATAAAACGAATTGCGTTATTCATTGGGATCATACGATCGTTTAACATGCATATTGCATTTTAAGAATTGATAGATATTGGGAAGAACGAAAAAATAAAAGAGATTTAAGTTTTGATCTTTTTAAAATGTGTTGTGAAAAAAGACACGAGTTGAGAACCATCGTTGGCAAACGTAGCGACCAACGGACGCATCTAAGTTATTTACTCGAGAAGGAAGAGAGAGAGAGAGAGAGAGAGAGAGAGAGAGAGAGAAAGAGGGAGAGAGGGGAGGGGAAAGGAAAAGACGAGTGGAACGAACGGCCAGATATCCAGGGAGTCTGCCGGTAGAGGCATCGAGGGGTAATTTTATCCGCACTTAGCAGATGGATTCACCCCTCGTGCCATCACACGATACCCTTCTTCTTCTTTCTTTCCTCTCTTTCTTCGTCTTCCTTTTCGTTTTAGCCTTCGTTCTCTCTTGTTCATTCATCGAATCGCACGATAAAATTCCGCATTCGTATTTGACGTTTTACATAAATTATCAAATATTATCTGATAATCTTGATCGCGATTAAAACTCAAAAAGAATTCTTAGAATTTAACCAGCTATCTTTCACTCGATCCAAATACGAAACGTTCCCATAACTCAAACGCAAAAGCCAACGATGAGTCCGATGTGTCTGCATCACGAGATAATGAGTCTCATCCGGGACTGCCTGGCAAAAAGTCGCCACGAAATTGGCGACACGTGTGTTGCATCGAGCTAACAACCAAAGACGAATGGGAGTAAAGGAAGAAATAATAATAATAATAATAATAATAATAATAATAATGATGATGATAATAATAATAATAATGATGATGATGATGATGCTTGAGAGACAAGGAAGATCGTTTTTCAAAGAGAAAATTCATAATACTTGTTCAACCTATTTTTTTCTTTTTTTGCTGATTGATTAAAAAAAAGAAAAAAGATAATAATAATAATAATAATAATAATAATAATAAAAAAAAAAAATAAAATAAATTGTAAACCGATTCGAAATGGATTATTTTAATCTGTTCCACCCTCCGGAAAGTTATATCCATTACAGTAATTGAATATATCGGGCTGATCTATATAGCCACATGTATTCGAAATAATCCCAATACATCTAATATGTTTTTATATATTAATAAAAATTCGAAATATGTCGGCATAATAAAAATTTTTCATTAGATCAACGACAATCAACATTGGAGGAAATATCAGATGGAAACAATGGTAATTTGTATTGGATCACTCGACGTGGAAGGACCCTCGAAGAAAAATGAGAAGGGAAGGAAAAGAAGGGAGAGAGTCAGTCGTGGAAAACGAAGTGGTATGCCTCGAGCATTATCGCGGCGCGCGCATTTTTCACAGAAGGAGGATATAAAACGTTGTAAAGGGAACGGTGCGGATGGTTGCGTTATAACCGCACCGCAGGAGCTGCGTGTCGCAGGGTTTATTTCGTCGTCCCGTAGCGAGGTGGTTGAAACTACAATGGTACGAGTGCACCGCAAACACGACGCGTCCGCTCGTCGGTGAAAGTTTTCTGCGTATAAAGTGAACGGCGAGAGAGAGAGAGAGAGAGAGAGAGAGAGAGAGAGAGAGAGAGAGAGAGAGAGAGAGAGAGTGGGAGAGAAAGAGGGAAAAAAAAAGAAAATAGAAATAAGTAGTATTACTGAGTTTTGTATGGTCGACAAAGTCGATGCGGAATAAATGCAATGTATGTATAGGCTCGTGCTAGCATGACGAACGTGGTAAAAATGCGGTAAAAGCCGGAGTTAGCTACCGTTCTCCGATTCTCCCTAGACAACCCCTAGTACGGCCACAGCGTTAATAACATTAGCGCAAGTAATGTAATTGAGTACGAGCTGGCCACGAGCTCACCAAAGTGCACGACGAGTATACTTTGTGTCCCTTCCTCCTCTTTACCCCCCCCCCTCTCTCCCTCTCTCTCTCTCTCTCTCTCTCTTGCCCTTCCTCGTTATTTCTCTGAAAATTCTAGTATCGTTACTGCGAATATTTCTCCGCGATAGTCTCTACCAAAGTAATTAGTATCGCATTGATATCGCTTGGTAACCTTTTAAAACTACGATCGTATATTATTTCTCTCTTGGAGAATCTTAATACATCTGATACGTATGCAAGGGGTATTATCAAATTTTTGCATGGCACGTTATTGGCCGTAGGATTTTTTACTCGTTCCTCTTTTTCTTAGACAAATACTACTAACGGCGATCAAAGGAGCCGAACAAGAGCAAGGGAACGGATGTCGTCGCGCCTTAAAGGGTTCCTTCGGGACGTAAACGCAAGAGAGAGAAAACGTTGTGAAAAAAAGAAAAAAGACGAGGAAAAGAGAAACGGAAGACAGCTTTAAAGTCCGAGCTACCAATGAAACGCGATCGTTTTAACGCGCGATAAACTTTTAAAAGGAGCCGCGCGAAAAGAACGGAAACGAGTGAAGACCACCCGCGATGTCTGCAGCCTTCCTTAAGAAGTGCAGAACGAAAAGGAGGAGGAAGGGAAGGAAGGAGGGAGGAGAGGAGGATTCTCCAAAACGACTCGAACGAAAACTGAATTTTACATTCGCTCTGGATACTCGTCGATATATACATATATATATATATATACATATATATATATGTCGACGTTTCTTGGGAAAGTAGAAACTGGTAAGGCGTTCTTTACTATGAATTCTTGTTACATGTTGCATCTTGCGTGTAGATTTCACCTCTGGGAACCCCAAAAGGATTTCATTTTTTAAATACCAGCGATTGACGAAAGGTACTTTCATTTATTAAAAGAAACAAAGACTCGTTTTTCTCTCTAATAAATAAAAAGAGAAAGAAGGACGAAGTAACAAGAGAATAAGAGGTAGGGGGTAAAGGATAGAAGAGGTGGAGGAGGTAGTAGAGGGAGGCAATTTAAATTCAGTCCAAGCTTCAAACGGACCTGACGCACGTAAAACGATAGGACGCGTGCGTCGTCGAGAGGACGCGGAGGGCTCGCTCGCGGCCCAGTGACGTGTTTATTTTAACGGAGCCCTCACTCTCTTTCCCTCTCCCTCTCCTTCTCTATCTCTCTTTCTCTCTCAACCCCTCCCTCTCTCTCTCTCTCTCTCTCTCTCTCTTTCTTCACCTCACTGCGTCACTCCTAACCGGCACGGCTGGCAATATAAAGTTAATGACATTTGATCCCATAACGTCGAAAGTTAATTCCTTTCGGTATTAATACGGAGAGTGCATCCACGGTAATGAGATTGCATTGAGCGCGAGGGGGATGATATAAGGGGTCGCTTATAAAGCTTACCCCGTAATAACGTATTGTCCGAACATAGGTGCGCTCGCGCGCACGAATCAACGACGTACCTATGCCGGAGCAAGCAGGAACCTATCTATCCGTGAACTCGAGGTCCAAGCAAGCGTGATATTCGGTTGCACCGAGTAAAAAGTTACGGGGGATATGACGCGTCACCTGCGTGCGAGCGACCGAGCTCGGCACCACCACCACCACCACCACCACCACCACCACCACCACCACCACCATCACTACCACTACCACTACCCACCACCACTCCTGTGTCGACGATCGATGCTTTTGCCTTCGTATCGGCGCCGCTTTAAGCTTGAGGGGTGCCGTTGCTTCCGCGGTATCCACCCGCCACTGACACTTTGCGCTTCGATCCTAGTAGTAACGCCCGAATCAATGTGGATCTTTCTCTCTTTCTTTTTCTCTCTCTCTCTCTCTCTCTCTCTACCTCTCTCTATTTTCGCTCCATCTTTCTTTCCGTTATATTTTTTAACTAACTCGTTAACGTTCACATTTGTCTTCCATCCATTCGTTGCTTTTAATTTTTTATCCATTTGCTACCTCGCCCCCTAAAGATTGTTGGATGAACGAATAGTAAATGAATTTATTCGTCCTTCTGTCTCTGTCTCTTTAAATGAAATCAAATTTTCACGAGCCCCGTTCGGTCTCTCTCCTCGTGATTACAAGTAATCGCTCTCGGTATACGTTTTGAGCGACGAGATGGAAATACCTTTTTATCGTTTGTGCTACGCCAGGAGGAGTGGGAGGTGAAAAAGAGAGGAGGTTTGAATTAAAAGGGAGGAAAAGGAGATGACGGGGTGTCGTTCGATTTCGAATAAAGTTAATTGGAAAACATTGTTCGGCGAGACGAGACACGAGGTGGCGACAGGCCGAAAGAGGAGGAGGAGGAGGAGGAGGAAGAGGAGGAGGAGGAAGAGGAGAGGGGATCGACGAGGGTAGCGGTGGGGTTTCGGGAACTGGGGGCTGACGGGGGAGGGGGAGGGGGAGGGGGGAGGGGGAAAATAGAAAGAGAGAGTGAAGCGGAGAAACGGACGGATGCCGCTGGGAATCGAGGGATCGGGTGAGTTAGCGAAAATTAATATTCCATATCGCTCCATCGAATCGTACAACGATGAGGGCAACCGATCGAAGCCACGTCGACAGGCAGTCGTCGATAAAATAGATTCCGTAGTGACCGATCTTCTTCCTTTTTCTTTCTTTTTTTTTTTTTTGGTTTCTTTCTCTTTCCTTTTTATTTTTTTTTTTTTTATTTTTTTTACGTAAATTACTTAACATCGTTAAAATCTATTATTTTGTTATATGAAATTTTTCTCGATGATATCTCGAAGAAAAGTGGTGAAACATCGCTAGACGCATCGAATCGTCCTCGTCGTCGTTGTTGTCGTCCTCGTCGTCGTCAAGGAACATAACACTAGGAAAAGGAGACTACGGCGAATCCTATAAGCCTTAGAGATTCTAGGATCGTCGTTGGTTCTTCGTCGCCTCCTGATACGAAAACGCCAACATGTGTTGGCACGAGCCAGGCACGTGGGATCACAACCCTGACAGTTTTCTAATAGAACCCGTAAATACTGAGGGGGTCCAAAGTGAGTTATGTTTTTTTCAAATGGAACCGTGAAACTTGCCATCAGAAGTCGTATGACAAGTCATGAATATATTTTCGCCAAGGCCATACATCGTTGTCGCGTCAAACGAGATCGAAGTAATGAACCATTAACATGAGATGAAACTAATGACTCTCTCTCTCTCTCTAATCCGTCTTTGCATCTTTAATAAATCCCGATTACATTTGCTATAGAGTTGGTATTATCAGTCGCATAAATAATCGCAATTCTATATATTATATCACACGCGTATATGCGTTTTATCCTCGCTTTGGAATAATTTACGAATATCGAAACGTCCTATCGGCTGCCTCCGGACTAACATACGTTTGACGTAAAACGGGACCGCGAAATATGACGGGAATGAAATCGAACGAGCAAACGAACTAGCGGGCTAGCAACGATATTCGTTCGAGGAACGATTATTATCGCGTGCGAGCAAACGAGTCAACGAGCATAGAGAGAAAACGAAAGAGAAAGAGAGAGAGAAAGAGAAAGAGAGATGGGTGGCTAATACCTAAATAATTGGCGGTCGTTTCCCACCAGATTTACGAGGCAATAATTGGAAAGAACGTTGTTTTCCGCGCGCGCGCCGCTGCTTAGTCGCGACGCATGAAAACGCGGCTTACGTACCGCAACACGCTCGTAGGTTTTTCGATCGGCCGCTCGAAACTCGCACGTTTGCGGTGAGCAAACGCACTCTACCACCTCCATCCTGATGCTGCCCTGCCACTAACGTGTTCTACCGTAATACGCCGTAACGGCATTGCATATTAGCCAAACGCGGGTATTAATTCGTTGCCTGCGAGCACCTGACCGACGACGAACGATCTATAATTATAATAATAACAATGAGCGTCGCATAAAGAGAGAGAGAGAGAGAGAGAGAGAGAGAGAACTCTAATTGCCCGTTTAATATTTAGTCTTCTCGTGGGAATTCGTTTCCGGTTTACCAATGAAAATCTATCGCACGGCAATTATCTAACTACTTGTAAAATATTTACCTTTTCTTCTCTTTGCGCATCAACGAACCAAATTTAACCGATTAAACGCGACCTTTTAATTGTCATTCATATCAGTGCCCATTTAAGAAACGTTCTTGATTGAAAAATCTACCAATTGAGAGGCATAATCGATAAAGAAAAATAAATACAACAAATCCATACGTACGCACGCTATTACGTCTGTTACATGACATCGATTACTATTAACCTTGAACGAACGGCATAATTATAAACATTCTTAAATGGATCGATACAAGATTTTCATTATTGTTCAAAGACCGACCGCGATATCGTGGGAGTGAACATTATAAGTTTTACGTCAGCCATCATGCTCCGATGCGTTTTTAAATATCTTAAATATAACAGTTGAAAATATTTCTCTCGTCTATCGTCTAAAAGAAAAAAGAAAGAAAGAAAGAAAGAAAGAAAGAAAAAGTGGGTGGATTGTTCAAATAAACACGATAAACGTTCTCTCTGAATGTTTCGCGTTATTCTCCGAAAAGCGACGATGGGACAGAGTCGACGCCATAATGACAACGTAATGCGCTTATTATAGGGGAAATAATCGGCTTATTAATCGCTTTTTGAGATTGAAAAAGCGGTGCATTTGATTATGGAAAAAGAAAACGCTCGGCAAAATTAGATGCGAGGGGGAAAAAGAGAGAGAGAGAGAGAGGACTCCCTCCCGCAAAATCGTATCGACGAGGCGTGAAAAAGAAGTATTACGTGCGTGTTCTGTGTTACGACGTATTGTATAGTAGGTATTATATAAAACTCACTTAGGCTACTCGCAAAGAAAGAAAAGGAAGAAGAATATGAATGGTGCGCGTTGGCTGCGTGCGTGCGTGCGTGCATGTATGAGTAGATGCGTGCGCGTTCGTATTGCTAGCTTTGTCGCCATTTGGAAGGCCAGATAAGACGCAGTATAAATTTGTAAACGCCCTCATAAGAGCCTTCGGATCGAAATCGTACAACGTGTACGCGTATAGAAAGAGAAAGAGGGGGAAATAGAGAGAGAGAGAGAGAGAGAGAGAGAGAGAGAGAGAGAGAGAGAGAGAGAAGCAAGAGTAAGAGAGAGAACACGTTTACGAGGTGTAAGATTTATGGCCGAGCTGTAACCGCACCTGCAGCCACCTGGCTTCTTTTCTCCATCAGACACGGCGGCCCTGGTTCTCGCTAGATTGAGATTACAAAATCCACACACACCCGCCGTCGCCGACGCCGACGCCGACGCCCTGTGCCGTATAAATGACGCATATTGCTTCCTAGCGAAATTAAAGTATAGATGTGTCCGACGGTAAATTCACTGTTGTTCTTCCTGGATAACGTAAACATCCAGACGTAGCGGAGTTAAGTTTTACGAGATAAAAGAGTACGAGAAAGAGGATTGATTTCATTTCTTTTTCTTTCTCTCTTTTTCTTTTACTTTTTCCTCTTTCTTTTTTTTCTGTTAGGTTCCTTTTTAATGGTAATAAAATAAAGAAGAAGAAGAAGAAGAGGAAGAGGAGGAAGAAGAAGAAACGAATTATCTCGTTTAACAACGTATTCGAGCGAACGCCGAAGAGCTTTTACAGCGACAAGAGGTATTAAAGACGATCGTCTCGGAATATTATATTTGATTCTAATCTACCAAATAGGATGGCGGTCTACTTATTCACGCATGCCTCGCTCGCTTACTCGCTCCCACATAGTAGACCGTAGAAATTTTGTCACATCGAACGCGCCGGAAAAACGTCGCGGAAAATGACGCGAATGGGATCGTATTTGGTATCTAAAGGATGAGATCGGTAATCGAAAAGGGAGAGAGAGAGCTGCTCGTAACGCGTTATAAATTTCTCGTAATTATAACGATACATAATTATGGAAAAATATAAATAAATAAGTAAATAAAAACGAGAAAAAAACACAAATAACAGAACGAAAGAGAGGGAGAGAGATCAATAGAGAAAAAAAATAGAAGTAATAAAATCACGGTGAGCTATCGTTTGTCAGGTCCGATGTTGGAAGCACGAGAGAAAGCAATTTTATGATTTGAAGCGAGAAAAGGATAGCGTGCTCGGCTTCTTTTTCGCTCGATCGAGCCGATCGAACACCCTCGAAAAATTATATTTGATTCTAATCTAGCAAATGGAATGGCAGTGCAGCCTATTTATTTGCACTTGTGCTTCGAAACCGTTCGCTGCACTGTTATTGTCAGTGACGTATAACCATCAACCAACCCTGGCGTTGTACGTACCTAAATACGTACTATATATCTACGATGTACGTACATCGTTTTTCTTCCGGTTATTTGTTTCTCGAGTACGCGTCTGCGCCTTACTCGAATCGAAGAACATCCATGTGCCCGAACTTAAAAACCCGCGTATACATTTTGCTTTTCAGTCTGCTCGAGAGACTTTTATCTCTCTCTCTCTCCCTCTCTCTCCCTCCCTCTCTCTCTCTCTCTCTCTCTCTCTCTCTCTCTCTCTCTCTTTTCCAAGCTATATTAAATTCCGATACGTTTAATTCCAAACTTTTTTAATAGAGAGAAAAAAGAAAAAAGTCTCCTTGATCAAACATCTTTTATCATGTGTCATTTTTTCGATTTAACGACAATATATTGCCAATTGAAAAATAAAAGACATCTCTTTCTCTCTCTCTCTTTCGTTCTCTTTATATTTATACGATGAAAGAAATACATGGAGAGAAATCAGTGTCACGTGTTTATTTACAGAACGACGCTATAAGGTCGAATGTAGTAGGGGGAAAGAAAAAAAAGAGAGAGAACGGAACACGATCGGCCGATCTTAATTTTCAGGGCCGATCGTAACGCGTGCATGTGTGTCAATGGTCAATAGATTTGCCGTGGGTGTAAGGCAAGTGATCGTGGCACTTATAGACACGGCGTGCCTGGACAAAGTAGCTATTTTCCAGCGAGTGCTCACCGATTAAAAAAGCAATCCTCTGCCATGGCAAAGAAAAGTGGGGATGAAATCAAGTCGAATTCTTCTCTAGGATCGTGCCAGATGTTGAAAACACACGCGCGCGAGGGGTGCACGAAAATTTATTTTTTTTCTCCTCCCTCCCTCCCTCCCCTTTTCTCCCTTTTTTCATTCCTTTTTTTTCTTCCTTTTTTTTTCTGTCTACTCTTTTCCATTCGATTCGAAGTTACAATTAGAAACGTCAGCGCTAATATCCATTACGCGAGTACTATCAGTCCGTTCGCTAAAGCTCGGAGAATGGAAAAGAGACGTCAATTCGATTACTAATGGGAGGCGTGTCCATACGCACAAAGTTCTATTCGTTGGACAAGGCGAGTGCCACTGTTACTCACTCACTCACTGTCCGATCAATTACAGTACGCGTTAATCTCGGTAATGTGATATTATCGCGGTCAGCAACGATGTCGTGACAGCGACGCCTGCCTGCCTGGTTTGGTTGCTTGGTTGCTTCCTACTCCTCCGAAGCGTTCTGTCGAGACGTCGAAGTAGTGTCTCTCTCTCTCACTCCTTCTCTCTATCTGTCTGTCTGTTTCTCTTTATATATATATATATATATATATATATATATATATATATATGTGTGTGTAGGTATATATCTTCAGCAAGAATATTTATGCTCCTCTCGAGGTAGATTCGAGCACGCGACGAATTTTGCACCAACGAATTCGTTCGATAACATGACGATCATCGAAAAAGGGTCGACGAAGCGAAGGGTTGCTAGTAGGTATATGAAATAAATCGAGCCTCGCCCGGGCGAAGCCAATTCCGAGTATTTCGTATGTAGGTCAGCTATGTGTCCGTGTATCGAGTTTAATTTGGAATAAAAAATAAAATAGGGAATAAAAAAGAGAGGGAAGAAGAGAGAGAGAGAGAGAGAGAGAGAGAGAGAGAGAGAGAGAAGAAAAAAGCAAAAGAAGAAACGATAAACCGCGAGTTACGTAAAAACAACGATCGATCTTTATTGAAACGATTTTCCGTTAAGGGGAATCCTAACATAAGACGTTATGGGGATGTTGTATAGTCTTGAAAATCGATTCGCTCAACCGCAACGTAATCGATTATCACCGCAGAATTAATAACCGTTGTCGATAACCACAGCATTCGAACCTTACGTTCGATTAATACGAGCTGGGTTTCGTTCGTATAATTAATACGATCCTAACGAGATTCGCGTATCGAGGGAGCGCGAGAGGAGAACACCGAACGAGTCAACACACACAATTCTACCAAACCTATTCCTATATCGTTCGCTAGCTCTCGCACGCCATACGATTATATGTTATTCGAGTTTGCGGAAAGACCGCCGTAATATCTACACCTCTCATCGAATTAACAATATCCTATGATGAATCGGAAAAAGAAATAATACCGTGATAGATAACGAATACGATACGCGCATTTTCAAGGATGATAACAGAGAACGGCGGATAAGAGAAAGAAAGTGGGGAAATGTTGTTGTCGAACGAGAGAGAAAAGGGAAGAAGATATAAAGAAGAAGAAGAAGAAGAAGAAGAACAAAAAAGAAAGAATGAAAAAAAGAGAAGAAAGGAAAAAAGATGGTGGGGGTGGCGAACGAGATGGCGGACAAGTCGTGAAGTAAATAGGACTCCTACTCGTTCTCCCGTAAAATTGTATGTGAAATTGTGCGATGTGTCTTACGAATTGAATCGCCGGAAACGACATTGATTTTATTGCTTGTTTCCAGTGATACGGTACACCTTCAATCCGAGTCACGTGATCTACCACCCCTCTTTCCACCCACCTCACGTCTTTCTCTCTCTTCTCACTTTATCCCTCTTTGCTCTTCCATTTCCGTCGGCGAGTACTTCCTCTTGCAGATAACGTCGAGTACGTAGACACGTACGGATTATTCGACACGCTACGACATCGTCGATGTTGACGAGCGCTAATGTAAACTATGGGAATAGTAATTCCGTTCGAATCGAATCGGATTGGAGAAAGTCGAAATTGCGATCTCGTTGTACCTCTCCTCCCTCCTCGGATATATACTTAAAAGGATTCTCGGTTAGTCGGATCGATCGATAATTAATTTTTCTCGATAGCGCGAAATAAGGTAGAGATAGCTAGAGGTATCTACTTGCCCGAAGAGATTCAGAATCGTAATCGCCGTATAAACCCATTACCGTCCTTCTCCTCTTCCTGCTCCTCCTCCTTCTCCTCCTCTTCGTTGGATCTCCTAGAATGAGAGGGTAAAACTTTTGTCCTTGGATATAGCCGTAAAACGCGTCTTAACAGTCAGCCAGATTCCATTCTTCTCGACTCGATTCAGACTCTAAAGTCGCGTTACTTTTCAAGATTTGGATTTTGAATAAGGTGATGAGTAAGATGTAGTTCTATCGCCTTTTCGCTTAGCGAGTGGTTACGAAGTTTATAATAGAACGCATCTGGAGTTTACTCGACGTTCAACTTTGCACTCGTTAATATTCGAAGGAGTAGGAAAGATATATATACATATATAGCAACCAGAGAAATATATATATATATATATATATAGAGAGAGAGAGAGAGAGAGTGAGAGAAGTCGATATCTAGTCGCGAGATTCAATGTCTAAAGCGTTAACCTTCGCTGGTAAAAAGAAAATGTGACCGCAGCGAGGAAAGATCTGCCTCAAAAGAAACGTTTTACGTGTCGCTCTCGTTCAAGTTTTTCTCTGATCGTTCATGCACGATGAATCCTCCTGACCCAGAAAACGGGGGTTTTGAATACGCTGACGTTGTGTAGTACACGTTTTAAAAGTATACGAAAAATAAACTGGACGTAGAAAATGAATTGCCACTGAGGAAAAAGAACGATTTCGAATCGGCTATCGAACTTTGTTAAGATTTTACGAAACTTACCAAGTTGATATAGCCAATCGTGTCCAATGACTTTTGAATCAATTAACACCTAATCTCTATTCTGCTAAATATATAGATATATAGATATATATATATATATATATATATATATATATATTTAACGAACGAGAACAGAGACATTTAGACGGTGCAAGCGAGTGTGCCGCCTTGGAAATTTTCATAACTGCGAAAACGGACGCTGCGTTCACGGGCTCCGCCCATAATTTGCTTTCAATGACTTACCACGGGCTAATTGCAGAATGCAGCGCGCGCGGTAATATCGCTTTGCAGGGCTACGTCCGGGAGCCGGCTATACTTTAGTTCGCAATTTAAACTTTACTTCCTCCCGGAATTGATTAGCTTTTAGTAATTAAGCAAGCAACGCCTTGGTCCTCCTTCTCTTCTACCTCCTCCTATTTTCCTACTCTGCTTCTCTCCTCCTCATTTCGTTCCTCCTCCTTCTCGTCTATCCCTCTGCCCCTTATTCCTCGCGCTTGCGTTCGATTTGCGCGCTCGAGCACGCGTCCAACCACACGCACCTTAAACTCCGTATATACGAACCTATTTCTCTCTCGCTCCCGCTTCCGTCTCACCCTCCGTCAAAGCTCTCCGTCCTCTCTCTCTCTCTCTCTCTCTCTCTCTCCTCCTCCTCGTCCTCCTCCTCCTCCTCCTCACGGATCGTTCCCTCTCTCGTTATCTCTTCTCTCCTTCCACGTTCGTCGAGTGGTTTTAATCAACGCTCCACAAATGTGAAACCAACAGAGGCGAAAGAAGACAAGGACGGCCAACGAGGGAGATAAAAAGAGAGGCGTACAGTCGGACGGATAGATAGCCGGATGAGTAACCGGATAGGTAAATAGATGCCTCCCAGATTGACGAATATTTCATGGGGCTTACCAATATCTCCCTTTTCTTCCTCCCTCCCTCGTCGCCGTACTATTCTGTAAGGGGTGAAATTAATGTCGGACGATCTTTAAAATATCGATTTTGAGAAGAATCAATGAGACTTATGACATATATGCGCTTAAGGACGATCTTAAGGAATAAAAAAGTGACAGCGGTGAAACGGTGACGTTCTTTCGAGGATAGATTTCTTTCTCTTTTTCTTTCTTTTTCAGGGTACGAAAGGCTAACCTCAATCCTAGCGGTACCTTGTATATCCCGTCGGATCGCAGCGCGAAGTAATTTTGGCATGGAATGCGTTTCCCTCGATAGCCGCTCTCGTATACGGGTAGAGAAGAGCTTGCCCAGCCGGGACAGGGCCGACCAATTTCAACTTCCATTATACACCCTTACTCGATTCGGCCGTAGTATTTCCAAAGTATGCGGCCCAGAACGTATCCGGTTTGCTAGCTAGCTCTTTCTACCCTTCCACTTTCACATCCGTTAACCTCTTTCTCGTTTCGTTCTTCCAACCCTCTCTTTCTCTCCCTCCCTCCTTTTCTCGTCTCATTCTGTCCTCATCTTATTCTCGGTGTTATCTCGTAGGTAAGAACCGTCGAATCGACGGCAAGCGATCGTGCGAAATAAATAGCGTTTCTCCTCCTTCCCTCCCCCTTACCTTTTCCTGCCATTCACCCTACACTCCAACCCTCCTCCCCCCTTGCCCTTCCCTATACGCGATATCTTTTTCTTTTCATCTTTGCAGTGTTGTCTTAAAGGGATTCTTCTCTTTACGATTTTCAATCGATTTCGAACAATATCGTATAATATAGAAACTGAATAGGGAATAGAGAAAATTCTCTTCGATTCTTTGAACGTTCTCGACAGGTTTCGGAAATACTCGCGAATGGCACGGCACGAGGCTCTCTCAGCCCTCGACGAATTTAAAAACGCAATTTACGAACGATAGAACGTCGCCCGTAGTCCGCAGAAACGAAGAAAGAAAAGTGAAAGGGAAAGAGAGAGGTAGATATCGAAGTGTTAGTAATCCCTTACCCCGTTACTTATCTCTCTCTCTCTCTCTCTCTCTCTCTCCCTCTCTCTCTCTCTCTCTCTCTCTGTCTCTCTCTCTCTCTCTTTTTCTTTTCAGACAAGAGTGTACCTAAGCTTTGCTCGTAAAAATGTTGTTTTTTAATTTAGGAGACGCCGTGAGGTTAATATATGGTTTTAATTTCAGGATTTCATTTAGGGGTTGGCGGCACACTCTCTCTCTCTCTCTAGCGCGCGCGCGCGCGCGCGCGTTCTTTGTCCAGAGGGAGAGAACGAACGCGAACCAGTAGAATCACGAGATGGAGGAGGAGGAGAAGGAAGAGAATAAGGAGAAGACGAGCAACTCCCGTAGGAAAAGATAGCGTCGACTTACGTTAGAAACGGCACCAACGAAAGAAGCTGCTTCCCCGTAAGAAGAGAAAGAAAAAGAAAGAGGGGAGAGATGGGTAGCTTCAGTAGGATGGCGACCACTTCCGGCCGCGAAGATTGACTTCCGACTCCCACCTTGACTGAGTCTAGTCGGTACACCGAAGCGAAAAACCAATCGGAAGACGCGCCCCTTCGAGCGCACGAATTCGACCCGCCAACCCTCCACCTCCCTCCCTCCCTCCCTCCCTCCCTTTCTCTCTCTCTCTCTCTCTCTCTCTCTTTCTCTTGCCTCCCCAGAGACGATCTCTCAAGGAGACACCTACACGCATAAACCTGTATGTAGGTATATCGAGTGAGATAATGTCGAGACTACGTGAATACTCGAACGTTGAAAATTCTCGTACTTCTTTACGAAGAAAAGAACGAAAGAGAGAAAGAGAGATTGAAAGAAGCAAATACCTTTGGTACTCGAAAGATTTTTATCGGAAAAGAAGAAATCGCTTCGAAAACGATTTCGAGTTCATTATATAGATATATGAAATCGTCGAATACGATAAATCATCAGAGGGGAAGTTTCACAGAGAGAGAGAGAGAGAGAGAGAGAGAGAGAGAGAGAGACGATTCTCGGCTGACGCAAACGTTCTCTCTCTTTCTCTCTGTCTCTCCGCCCACCTCGAGAAAGGCGAGCAGCAATCGGCGCAATTAACGTTTCGACGATAAATTAAAGCGCGTTAATTACGGAATGACCTTGGATTCCATTAGAAGAACCCGCAAAATACGATCCCCGTTCCAGCGCAAATACACACACACACACACACATATATATATATATATATATCTATGTGTGTGTGTGTGTGTGTGTGTGTATATAGGTATCTACGTAGATATGTACGTACGTTACCTACACACGGAAATGCAGTAGGTATACACGCATGTATATAAGCGGAGAGATGCTGGCTGAATGCTCGCGCGCGCGCGCGCGCACACCTTCTGCCATCGCTCGGCACCTTAGTCCAGGCAATTACAACGGTCATCGCATGCGCCCAGGCAATTAAGGCGCTCCCCAATTAATGCCTCGCCAGCTCTCGCCGCGGTGAACATTAAGCCGAGCGAGCGATCCTTGCACAAACAACGCCTTACCATCGCAAAGACCGGTCGACGAGGACTCTCTTCGTGGATTCTTCGAGTTAACGAAATATATACTATAAGGAGAGGAGAACCTTTTCGAGAATAGCGGATCGAGAAATCCATTGGTGGAAGTGGTTATCGTTTTGCTTCAAGAGGTTAAGCAAAAGCTTATACACTAACCGTGTAGGTATTATTATACACCATTCACTTTGCAAGAAATACTACAAGGAGGTCGATTAATTGACCGTTGATTGCATCTTTTTGCTTTTCTTCTTTCTTTCATTCTTTCTTTCTTTCTTTCTTTACGAAGGATATTACATACATGCAAGTACGTTTCGTTCTAGAACGTGTATGCCTTCGCTAAAGACGTAATTGCCACTCGAAAATAAATTACACGGGACTAGAGTGCATATTATCGAGAATGCAATATATCTTCTCTCTTCGTGCTTTCGTTAAATCAAGCGTAATTGCGCGCGTGCAAGTCTCCTCCAAGATATCCTCGATGCGATCTATATACGGTTACGATACTCCCTGATGATCTTGACCTGTAATTTCATAGGTCGATACTTCCTTAAGGCGCTCGATCGACACAGCCGATCGTCTTTTCTTTAACGATAAAGAAATTCAAATGGTATCTTTCGAATAAAAGATTAAACAAAAGCATTTTGAAAAAGAGCCGCTACTATCGCCATCTGTATTAAATGTTTATTAAAAAAATTAAGTAAAACAAATAAAGAAATTCAATAAAATAATTAATAGGAATCTTGAAAGCATAAAAATAGATGCTTGAGAAATATCTGTAGTATTGTTAGAAAAAGCAAACACGATTTATATTATGTTTTCGCGGAAAGATTTGTATTCCGATGTCGACGTTAGAAACATAGCATAGGTATCGCTAAAGTTAGAAAGTCATGTAACGATAAACAATAAAATATAATATATATATATATATATATATATATATATATATATATGTGTATAAACATAATGTAAAACTTACACATCAGTGGCAGGCAAGTAGAGAGTATCCACAAAAGCGAAAATCCTCAATGAGTCCACCTGTGGCGGTAGATGAAAACGATTCCAGGAATTCAGGCAAGGACACTTATCCGACACTCGAGATAAGCCAGTAACTATGCTCTTTCGTCGAGGGAAACACAAGCGATAGTAAGAGAAGGGGAGAGAAAGAGACAGAGAAATTTTCGTGATATCGTGCCGACACTGGTTAGACGACTTTAACGTTGAACGACTTTAATCGATTTCCACGAGTGTTATTTCCAAGTATTAAGAACAATAACGATGCAATATGTAAGAGCTTTCTTTCCCCCTCGGTTTATTGGTATATTCGAGTCGTATTCGTGTCCGCGCTCTCCTCGCACAATGTCAACGATGGCGTTATCGTCGCGACGCCGATAAACGCGGCTCGAAAAGAACGTCCTTCCACGACGAAGGTCGAGACCGGAATAAGAAGGAAGGACACGAGCGCGGCACGAGACCCGCCGAGCGCCCGGTCGACAAGTTGCGCGCGCAACTTGTCCTCCCTCGGCTCTCTCCGTTAAAATTCGCCTCGATTCGCCGCGACTCGAATGGATGCCGCGCGCGGCTCGATGCGTTCGAAAGTGTACTATCTAAATGACGCGTCTTTTTTAATCGGAATCGATCGGCGGTGGGATTCGATCGATTCGAACAAACATACCGATTTATATTCATACCTACGAATAGATAGGTAAATACTCTCTTTAATCTCGGATCTGGAATATTAGAGAAGAGACAGATAGAGAAAGGAGGGAGATCGACGAGTAAATTTTAATGCTGGAGGAAGGAAAATTTCCGTGACAGTATTAGGTTTCGATCGAAACGATTAAAAGCTTTTTCAATCGTTCGCATAAAAGATGCCCGTCACAATAATCGGCATACGCAAAAAAACTCTTTCCCGTCTAGCCATTGGAAATTCGTGTGCCACTGCATGTGCCGTTTGGTCTTGCATCCATAGAGACAGCGATAATTACAGTTAATGTAAACGTTCGTTAATGGATGTCATTAAATACAGCACTGCAGGCCAACGGCGGGGTAGCTGGAACGACGAAGGACTCGTGCGCATGCGACCGCCAGTCGTTCCAATTATATTAATTAAATGAACAATATAATTAGCTAATTAAATCGAAAACGGTCCGTAGCCCATGGCCTTACTAGTGAAAACCGGCCGAGTTAAAATTCGTTTAACGCGATCCGCTTGAGTTCGGCTATCGCTGCCAAGTGTGCGTAGTATACGCTTGTATGCGCTTGTATCCAAGAGAGAGAGAGAGAGAGAGAGAGAGAGAGAGAGAGAAAGAGACTTAAACGGAATGCTTTCGCCGTGTACCGAAACATATAGCTGCTTTTTAATTTTGCACCCAACACGACCGAGGGAGTTGAAAAAACGTTGGTAAAATTTGATCCAACTTTTCTGAGGCTTGTGTATCTCGCGCGCGCACGCGCGCTCGCGTGCCTATTTACCTATAGGATATTCTGTATATACGTAAAGGTAGGGGTACGTACATGGTATACGTTTACCTATAACATACAGAAGATAGCTCAACGAATCATTTCACTTTGTTCCTAGTTGTATTAACTACACGATGAAATGATTTTTTTTTCCCCCTCTAGTTAATACCACTGACCAAAGGACGATCGAAAACTAAACATTGAATTGAAAATTGAAATCGAAGTAGCAATCGGTTTACATAGCAGGCAATCAGCGATATTCAATAGTACTTGCGATCGGTCCGATGTATCAGAAACATCGCTACGCCCGTATCGAGACTCTGTTGAAATGTATCGTTTTGCTGTCGATATATCGAATTTCAAACGTCAACGTGTGTATCGCCAGCAACCCTATAGATGCGCGATACCATATTTAATAGAAATAGAGGACAGCAATATTTCGAGCTTCTAATTAATCGAATACCTTCAACGGTCGAATCGAAGTTAACCGGTGCATTTTCATCGGCGTGTCGCCTATTTATTCACCGTTATACCTCACAGCAATACATAGCAATACCATTCTTTCGCTCTCGAGTTTCCTGATCGCAATAAATCACGTTTAGATGAAACGGCGAAAGTTATTAACGATGGAACTATGCGCTAATTGCTGTAATAATTAAATCCCCCGGCAATTCCTAATTGCTAAAACAATGTTGATTAATGGTTGATGAGTAATTACGCTAACGTCCGGTTTAATAACGCGGCATCGAGTTGCATACTCGTACCTACATACGTGTTCTCTCGCGAATAGTAGAAAATGTTTGGCCACAATTAAAAATTCTTTCTTGGGCCGACTACATCAACAATTTTCGAAACCGCGTACGCTACCGAAAATACTTGCAGACGTAGACGGCGCACTTAGGTATACTCGACAACGTTATCCCATGTATATATACACACACATACACACATTTATGTATATATATATATATATATATGTACCTCGCTTCAGAAGCTTTTGCAGGCCGGGCGGTTACAGTGGCCCTTGAAAAGCACCTCGTGTCATTAGTATGTTAATTGGTAACAGCCGCACCCTGGCTGCCACGGCGCGTTTCGTACACACATACCAGCCGCGAGCTCGACGTGTTTATACGTTAAGATGTTTAATCGCTTCTGTGTAATTAAACTGTCCCTCAAAGGGTTAATTGTCCCATAAACCCATGAATACGTTAACGAGCTCGCCTTGCGCAGCTTGGCGGACTTGAGAAAAGAACAAGAATGGACGGAGGAAGCAGCGGCGGAGGAAGCGGCGGCAGAGAATGAAGGAAGCAAGGAAGGAAGGAATGAGAAAATGACAAGAAGGAAAGGGAGGAAGATATCGATTCGGCACTCTGATCTTTCGCCCTGTCAATCCGCACTATATACATACCTTCCTATATAATAGATTCCAGTTCACGCGCGCGTATAATAATGATGTAATTATAAATGTAATTGCGCGGACATGTGAAATACATTATGCATTAGTTTCGCAAACGTGGACGACATTTCGTTCGAAATATTTCAACGTTCGTTAAATCCATGTTAAAGCGAACGATAACGTTTGATAAGTCAAAGAGAACCGCAATTTCAAAAGATCGAATAAAAAAAAAAAAAAAAAAAGAGAAATGGCTGATTGTCGATACCGAGCTCGCGTCCTCTCCATTACGATTAGATAAGATTAGGAAACGTTTGAAGAACTATATCGAGAAATAACTGAGGAGATTGAGAACCCAGAAGCGGAGAGGGAGGGAGAAAGGGAGAAAGAGAGAGAGGGAGAGAGAGAGAGAGAGAGAAAAACGTGCTTGGGTGAAAATTAATTCATTACTGTAATGCGTTATGCGAGATAATGGCTGAGTCGCTGAAGTGTCGAGAGGCAAGCATTTCGGCAAAGATGGATGCTTCGTTTTCATTTGGAAAATTAACGCTCTCCATTATCCATCGTTCTCGCGATGATTTTCTTTCCTTCCTTCCTTCTTTCTTTCTCTTCAGCTCTCGTCAGCTCTTCAGCAATCCTACTCTTGTATCGTCTCAATTCCTAATGTTCCTCTTCGACGAACCATCATGGACTTCCTTCTTGTCGTCTCCCTTTGCTAACGATCGCTCGTTCCTCTTGAAATTCCAGCGACTCCTTCACTCGTATGATCGATCGATGATCAGTTCCCTTGAGACTCGGACGAAAAAAGAAGCTTCCTGGGTAGACTAATTTCGTGCAAAGATAGAGAACAAGCACGATGACACAGAACTATGTATTCCCTAAGAGGGAAGTCTCTCATCCAACAGAGAAGGAAACGTCGTCCTCGAATCGAATATCGAGTGGTGATCCTGGAAACGGGTAATATCAGTTCGGCAAACCCCGAATGAACGTCGAAGAGCGACGAGCCGGTTTGCCACCACTCGGTGGTGGTATGGCCTATCGAGTAGCCGTCACCGAGCATGTAACTAGATTTAACCCCCGCTACGTGGAACAGACGCACCTTCTCGCTTAACTCTCTAACGTTCTACAGCATTCTACCCTATTCGATTCCACTTCACACTCCACTCCACTCCATTCCACTTCTGTACGAGTTCCTTTACTTCCGCCCTTTTCTCTCTCTCTCTCTCTCTCTCTCTCTCTCTCTTTAGCATTCGTCTTTGCATTAATTGTAAGAGTATTGTAACGTAGAGTTAGGCATCAATTACAGTCATTGCGTTTCAACGTTGATACGTAGCTACCGTTAATAATAGTACTAGTATTAATCGTTAGGAATCAGTCTGAGTTGGCTGGCTCAAGAATCAAATGACACCCAGCACTCGATGAACGTACCGCTGACTATCGACAATGGACGGATTCGAAGATAGAACCGTCCGTTACTTGGAAGATGTAATGTCTTGGAAGTCGATGTGATTCACCAACAACAGGAACAACCTCAAAGTACTCGTTGCATCTTCTTACTCTTCTGAAGTGTTTCTTAAGCGACTCGCTCTCCTACTCATTCATCCTCTCCACCTTCTTCTTTTTATTCTTCTAAAGCATTCTTACTTCCATCTGAAGTGTCGGAAAGATGTCGTTTGATCTTGCTCGATTGGATGGAGCATGCGTAGTACTAGCAAACGATTAGTCGATCTCTCCTGCAAGATTTTATTTGAAGGAGAAAAAAAAAAAGAAAGAGAGAGAAAGTAAAAAAGAGAACAAAGCAAGTCCTTTAGAAAATCCGTACACGAAGTCGTAGTTCCTCGCGTACCTCTAAAGCGATTCTAAAACTAGCTTTTGCGCGGCCCCGATGTAATTTTCTGAATGACTGCGTAATTAAAACTCTAATTTCCTGGGCTTAATTGACCGAAGTCTCGATTCCCTCCTTCGGCTGGATTCCCCTCTCGGCCCGCACCTTCGTCTACCCCCTTAAAACCTCTTACACTCGTAAGGAGGGTTGGATGCGCTAGAAAGGGTGAACCCCACTATCGGCCTCTTTGTACTTGCCCGTACTTGCGAGCTTGAGAAACCGTGCATCGATACGATCGTTCGTTTGCCATTGCCCAACGCCTTACTGCGTCCATTCGGGAATACGGATTTTCTTCTTCTCCTTCTTCTTTTTTTTTTCTTTTTCTTTTTTTTTTTTTCTTAACTAGCAAAGGAAAAGCTGAATAGTCTAAAGAAAAAAGATATTTCGATCCTATACACGATCCTTCGAATTATCGACGAGTATAGACTGACGCAAACAATACAATGCTGTTACGTTGAATCCGGGTACATCAAAAACACATTAAGTTCATAGAAATCTGGCATAATGGACTTGGTGTGTTATCCATTGATGTGGACACCTTGATAAAGTGATATATTTCTCTTGGATTTATCACACATGGCCTGTACCTTTTCGAGTTTTCAAGTTCTATCTATCTATCATGGAGCTCAGCCGATCTTAGGAAAAAGTACTCATCTAGACGTTTGCCTCCATAAAGTTTTCATACGAACTTTTTAAGAAAGGTCCTCTTCCAGCTCGCCATTAAAAAGAACAAAGCCTATTTATTTCCCCGACAGAATCCCTCGGGAGAAACGCGCACTCTTCTTCTTCTTCTTCTTCTTCTTCTTCTTCTTCTTCTCCTTCTTCTTCTCCTCCTCCTTCTCCTTCACCGTGTCCTCTACGTCCCGCAGCTCGCGTAGGCGTGTGCGGGGCTACCACAGCTTTTTGGATAATTACAGCCGTCGGAGACGGCCGGAGGCAATTATAATTGCCGGCTCCTTTCGCAATTATAAGTTTCTGCAAGACTTGGCGTTCGGCGGGAAGGGAGTTGGTGCTGGTTACTGGTGGTACTCGTAATGGTGCTGCCTGATGATAGTAGTTGTGTTAGTGGTGCTAGTGAGACCTGCCGCGTTACGTGGCGCGAGCCAGTATAACGGACGTGACTGGAGTAAGAGGGAGACAACACGAGCTTGTCGAGGAAGAGCAAGGGAGTAAAGAGGTGTACGCGCTATGTCCTATAGGTACGTGGAAACGTTAATTGGGGCGACCTGCTCGAAAACTAGTTACCGCCAAGGGTTGCCGAGCATCAAATCATCGACCAAGCTATCCTTTAGATCGAGAAGACAGCGATAATAAAAGAGTGTTCCATTTTCTCTCGATCGAGTTTTAATGTCATTGAAACGTTGTTTCGGAATTAAATACTATCGAATTACTTTAAGAGATACGTGGTTACATTTTAGCGATGACTCATCGTTGACTAAAATTTAAGGCACTTAACGAAAAGCACGCTAGAGCTTTCTCTAGGGAGCGGATTTCAGTATGTACGTAGTACATCGGTGGAAACAGCATTTCCTTATTGAGCGTATACATCGCAGTAGTAATCTCCTCTCTCGTATATCACTCTGCGGCAGCCTTTACGATTTTTACCGAAAGCCAAACGTTCGTGCTCTTCGCCTTCTCTCTACTAGCGCAAGCACCCCTTATGTATTACCACCACTGTCTTCCGCCATCTCTCTCCTAGTACTATACACTTTCTCAGAGTTACCGTTCTTTCTATCCTTCTCTTTCTATCCTACACCCTTCACGATCTTTTCTTCTCTCCTTCTCTCTTTCTCTCATAGAGACATATACATGCATACATGAAAGCGCACACATACACACTCTCTTTCGTCGACGCCAACGGAATCGGTGGCTTCGTGGCACGGAGAAGTTAATTATAAGCGATACCAATCTCTCGAGGTTGTTGGGTGGTTGGTAGGACTGGGAAGCCCTGACAGCCAATTACCACTCCGTACCGACCCTCGCGCACGAGCGAACTCTCCCTTCATCCCTCGGACACCCCTTCGTCTCTCTCCGTCTCTCTCTCTCTCTCTCTCTCTCTCTCTCTCTCTCTCTCTCCACACACACGAGCGCATAGTTCTGGCGTTCTCTCGAATAAATCCCCCCTCTCTCTCTCTCTCTCTCTCTCTCTCTCTTTGTCTTTCTCTCTCTCTTGCTTTCTCGCAGGTTCTACGTGCTGTCGCACACAATCCAACGAACATGAGCACACACATACTTAACGATATAGGAAATTAAAAGACTAGGCGATGATTGCGCACGGCCTAAGTTCCGCGTTCGAGTTTGGCTTTCGACACCCTCTTACCCCTTTCTCTCTCTCTCTCTCTCTCTTCTTCTTCTGCTTCCCTTTTCTTAGTGGCAGGAAAAAGAGAGGAATGCGATTCCACCAACCTTCCGTATATTCTATACGCCCGTTAGCGCAAATTACGAAATCGGTTGAGAAAAGTGATTGGGATTGGTCCTCTTTAGCAAGGGGTTAGCCCGTTTCGCTTCGTTAAAGTAGCCAGCTGAAACAGACAGATAGGAGATATATATATATATATATACACAGAGGGAGACAGACAGAGAGAAAGAGAGAGAAAGAGAAAGAGAAAGATAGATAGTACCTAAGCGTTTGATCGAGGATCGAGAGAATGGCCTCGAATCGTCCGGTGAGGGAGACGAAGAGCGAGATTATGAGCTCTTGCACGAGCTACGCTACGAGTGGATGCTTCGATGCCGAGGGTTCAAACGATCTCTTTACCTCGTGAGAAGGATCTGTATTTCTCTCTTGTTCTCTCCACCTATCTTCCTTTCTTTCTTTCTTTTTTTCTTTCGCCACGATTATGCCTGTTTTAAAGATGAGCCCTTTGCACGGTTGAAAACCCTACTTGTCAACCTCTGCCTCATCTTTTACCCCCTTTGATTTCCATTCCCACGCATTTTCCTGTCCTATCGGTTGCAGATGTATTCTTCCGAGATAATTTCCCGACGCTAAGATTAAACCGTAAGAAGATTCGCAAAATACAAAGAGAGATTTTCCAAGAGAGAGAGAGAGAGAGAGAGAGAGAGAGAGAGAGAGAGAGAGAGAGAGAGAGAGAGAGAAAGATCTTTTCAATGTCGTTAGAAGTTTACCGATGCTAAAGTCAAAGTGCACTCTCGAACTGAACGTCTCGAATCTTCAAAAAAAAAAAGAAGACAAAGAAAAAAGAAAGAAGTGAATAAAAAAAAGAAGAAATGCTTTCCAATGTTCCTAATGATTCTAACCCAAATATCAAAGATACAACGTGGGTCTTATTCGATAGGATAAGATGTTAGCCAAACGAAAGACGAAAAGTAACGACATCGGGAAGGGCTCGTACAATCAACCAAAGGGACAACGACGTTCTACGTAGGGTAGGAAAGCGAACGTAACGTAGAAAGGAGTAGGGTGGTTAAAGAGAGGGGTGCGGCGACGTGCTGGCTGGCAGTTACCGGGCTTGGCTTGTACCCTGGTTGGCCCAGAGTTAATTATAACCGATGGTTATCAACCGGTTAACTCCGACACGCCATTACGTGCCTCGGCTGCCACCTCCGTCTGTTTCTATCTCTCTCTCTCTCTCTCTCTCTCTCTCTCTCTCTCTCTCTCTCTCTCTCTCTCTCTCTCTCTCTACCTCTCTCTCTACCTCTCTCTCTCATTTTCTCTCTCGTGTTCTCTATGTACGCCATCGAGAACGGGAGTCTGCATCGAGATTTCCGAGTTTCGCTTTACGCTCCATCGCAAATTCAACCGCACAAGCACGAATCGCGAATAGACCACCTTTCTGCTACCCCTTTCGCGCTAGGAACGAAGATTTTTATGGAACGAGATTCGACCACGATTCTCCTTCCCTTTAATCTTGTCTTTTCTCAAATGATACAACCGATGCGAGCAATGGTACTTGTAAAAATTAGTTTGCCGCACTGTAAAATTCATTGGGAAGGGTAAGAAAAAAAAAAAAAGAAGAAAATTAGTGCGAAAGTACGTGCTCGACGTCGAAGAACAACGTTTTTATGAATCGCCGGAAAAGGGCAAGCATAATGAACGTTCCTCGAACCTTTCTGTTTTAATTGCAATTAAGTTTCAACGTAGGACGCACGTTACCCGTACTAGTCCGCTAAAAGAAAAGAAAAAAAAAAAAAAAAAAAAAAAGAAAAAAGAAAAAAAAGAAAGAAAGAGAAAAAAGAAAAAGAACAAGAAAAGGAAAAAAAAGAAAGAAAGCAGCCACATTTGCGAAGGTACAGAACGCGGTTTCCTTGTATACCTATTACTACTACAACTACTATTACTACCGCTACTACTACTGCTGCAGAAAAAGAGAGCGATGTCTCTACCTTTTTCTCTTCGCTCTCATTAACATTTAATCGAATACATTCGGAACGCCAAGTGCCGCTTACGATTAAGTCCAGCTAAGACTCTTACGTTCGGAGTAGTACTCTCCATTATTGATGCATTCGATTACGGTGTACCACTCTAGCATTGGTATAAATAAAAAAAAGTAAAGGGGATATTAATCGATCACCTTCGAAGCGGAAAGAGCAAGAAAAAAAAGAGAGAGAGAGAGAGAGAGAGAGAGAAAGAAGGCTCTTCTATTCTCTTTCATCGAAGGCCGTCTCGCATGATCGCCATCTTTCACGAGATTCCTTGCGCACGATCTTCCACGCAAGAGCGTAAAAGCAAAGATGTTCTATCTCGCTCTCTTTCTCTCCCTCTTTCTTTCTCTCTCTCTCTCTCTCTCTCTCTCTCCTTCATTTCCTCTCTCTCTCTAATCGATCGCCGAACGGAAGTCTCTTTGGCCATAGTGGCGCGGGTATCGAAGTTAACGGGCGAGCGTTTCTCGAGAAATCAATCCGAGAATGGTCTCGTTAATCTGGCGGGGGTGGTTTCTGGATGCTTGGTTGCTCTTACATCACGTAACGGGGCTATCCCCTGCTAGCATCGAGCACCACCACCACTACTACCAGCAGTACCATCAGTAGCGGCAACACCACTAACACAACCAGCATCGACACCAGCGGCAGTGGCAACGCCACCCACGCACACCCATCCCATTCCTCCCCCACGACGGCCCCTTCTCTACGGTCTAGGTCTGCAAGTGACTGAGTGGTTATTTAGGTAAGAGCCACCCTCCCCTGCACACGGAAGCTGCTCCTCTCTCCAACGCTAAGTAATGGTCCCGCAACATATTGTGCAAAAAAAGCTCGCTCGCTTATTTACGCGAAGCTAAGAGCGAGACAGAAATAGAGGAAGATGAGAGAGTGAGAGAGAGAGAGAGAGAGGGTGACTGGAAAAGGAAGAAAGTCTTGCGAAAGAGAAACATATATACTCGAAGATATAGATGGACACACACGGATCTTACCACGTCGAGAGTGAAAGAAAACTTTAGGCCAACTTATTACTCGCGGCAACAAAAGAACTAGAGAAAAGAAGCAAATTACGCTTTTCCTTAAATTCACCAAACTTCTGGAACTCGTCCTGCCTTTTCTTTTCTCTCATCTTATAACGCGACTTTCCATCGAGTTAATAAGCGAAATAATTCATTTGAACATATCTGATAAATTGAAAATTGAACGACACAGACGTTTGAAATAAAAGGCCGAGTCATAGATCGTCGAATTTAAGAGACGAACAAAGATATAAGAATAGAGAGAGAAAGAGAAAGAAAGTAAAAAAAGAAAAGAGCATTAAATCATAGCGATATCATGCGCCTGTGAGAATCCGTGACTCCCATGTCAGCGACGTAATTATGGATTAGGTGAATGGAAAGCTGCTTTTATCGCATACGGAGGGTGTCACTGAGAACCCATTGTTGGCGTCTACTGCTATAAGGGGATGAATGGGCGAACGCGCGCTTGATACTCTTACATTGAGAAAAAGGTCACAATCGTACTCAAATGGTTCCAATTTCATGGCTCGCCTGTACGTGTGCAAACGAACGTGAAGACGTCCCTTGGAGTTTGTGTGTGCGTGCTATATTCTCCTACGATATAACGAACAAGAAATATAATCCGTAGTTACCCGTAGCTCCATATATCTATCCGAGAATAATAAATAATGGTAGTTTGTACGAAAAGCGGAATATCGCTTATTCGATTGAGAACCGAAGGGGATTTTTTTTTATGGCGATTCAGATCTAAATCGTTAGGGATCAAGAATCGTACGCATACGATATATATATATATATATATATATATATATATATATATATATATATATACATATATAGTTCGATGACGTTAAGATAACGTCTTCAGAGAACGATCGACGTTCTCGAAGAATTGATGCGATTCAACCGTTTAACGAAGAACGATTCGCCAAAAGTTTCTCGTCCGTCTCGACGTAAAAAGGACGCGACTTCCGCAAAGTCATTGCCGACGAAGTGAACGAAGAGAAAATATATTCACCCCATCCCCCTTCCCACGAAAGTGTGGCTTATATCGAGCGACGTTCTTTTTGCATAGAAACTAATTTATGGTTTATCTAAGCCTACATTTTTGTCAGACTGCGACCGTCCTCCAAAGCTCTTCCCCTAAGCTTCACTAGGGTGACGGGTATCTATGTGAAAGGATCTAATAATTACCGATGTTTAACCTTGCGTGACGTTGGGTTTCCCCTCTCTTTCTTTCTCTCACTGTCTGTCAGGGACAGATACGTTGCGTTCGAGATTAACTGGAAAATTTGTTTTTTACTTTTCCATGATATTTAATGGATGGTTCGCTATAAAAAAAAAAAAAGAATAAGAAAAAAGAAAAAGAAAATTGAATCTGTCTGATCGAAAAAAAGAGAAGGAAAAAAGTACGGCATCCTCGTACGATACACGAAAGAAGAACTAACGATTTTCACATGACGTTAATTGTCACGGTTGCGAAAAATCAACCGTAGACAATGACGAATAGTAAAGTAAGCGAAACGAATGCAAAAATATTCGGATCCCACGCTTAAACCTCACCATGTCCGTCGTTTTAACGTAGAGCACAATAAATAGTAAGCGTTTGGTAAGAACGCTAACGCTTGGGACCGAATACTAGGGTAAAAGAGATGATCTGATTACGAACGCATCATGGGAAAGTCAGACTTCGTAAAGCCGAGGGTAGAAAGGGGGATCGGTTACTGTCATTGTCCTCTTGGTGTTGTTGACGAACGTAGATACGTCGAAGGGCTACATACATTATAGGTACTTACTCTATACTTTGATTTTTCCATTATTTTCAAAGTCGATTAATCGAAGAATTTTCAATTCTCTATGCGAAGCGAGAAATCGGAATAAGAGAGTAACGTTACGTTTAACGTTACTCTCAAGGAAACGTTTTCGCGAGAAAGAAAAAGAGAAAATGGTGGAAATGAAAAGAAAAGGGAGCGCCACAATGGGGCAATACGGTTTATCAGAAGTCGTGATACCAACGCGTTGGACGCGCCTTTTCGCCGCGCGGCTCCATCAATAAAACCTAGTGATTTAGCAAGTCTCCGGTGGCGCAGAGTACGGTAGAAGAAGGATGGGTTGGGGTGTATGGTAGGCGAACACGAATTTCCAAGATAAAGGGGTCAACAATGGGCAGTAACCGATGGTTGCTGTTCGGCCACTGTCGAAATGGTGGCCTCAATCACTCGCCGATAACAATGCCACGGGTCTGGTTTATAAATCCGCGCATTGTTGCCAACTTAAAAGCTCTTGCGATCTAGCGTTAAGGAAAGGAGAAGGAGAGAAAGAGAGTAGGAGGGTTTAGCAAAGGTTCTGGACGATGACAGCTACGACGTTGGCAGGCTGAGTTGCAGGGTAACGGTCGAAGTAGGAGAAGAAGGCGAACGAAAGTAGAGGATGAGGAAAAGGTAGTGGTGATGGTGGTGGTGGTGGTGCTGGTAGTGGTGGTAGCGATGGTGGTGGTTCTAGAGGAGGTGGAGGTGACGGGTGCGAGAACTCCAGCGTGCCAGAGAGACAGGAATGGGACCGAGCCTCGGAGGGTGGCAGCGGAGCTTGAAAGCCGTGTAAAAGCATTGAGAGCACTTTAATGAATACGATTAGGGGCGTTAACTGTGAAGGATTGCCAACCTGAAGAAAGTGCCGCACAAGGGCAGGGTCCTTCCGTCGAGTCTTTATATACTTTTACCTCGGCTAACTTACCACCTTACCGAAGAAGCAGATCCTCTTCGTTCTATCTATCTATCTATCTATCTACCTACCTATCTACCTATCTACCTACCTACCTATCTATCTATCTATCTATCTATTTCCACCGATCCACCGATCCATTTCCATCTTGCTCTGTTTCGCCTTTCCTTCGAAAAGGACGCCTCCTTCTGGATAGTCTCGCTTCGGCCTCGGTTGATCTTGCTCTTTTCAGCTCCTTACTCCATCCAGTTCCGACCTCCCTGGATAATGTAATTGCTTTTATTTGCATGGAAAGTCTTACCGCGGCGCACTCTAACGTATTGACCCACGAGCGAGCGAGTGAGTGAGCTTGGCACGAGTCGCATAAATATTTCCTGTGGTTTATCGACGTCGACGACAACGACACAGGAAACGTTCGATAATCCACAAAATTGCGCTTTAATTACTAATCGTATTATAACCTTCCTCGTCATTTTCGGATCTTTCGAGAAGTACGTAAAAACAAAAACAAAAAAAATAAATAAATAAATAAAAGAACAACAACGCGAAAGTCGATGAAAATACATCGTACTTCCCTTCGGTACTTCCTCCCTTTTGTTGTTATCGATTTTAATAATAATGGCCAAGCGCAAACGATGGCCGCTGGGACAGACGGACGGAGATAGAGAATAGAGAGAAGATACAGAGAGAGAGAGAGAGAGAGAGAGAGAGAGAGAGAAAGAGAGAGAGAGAGAACGACACGTGAGTTACGAAGTGACGGACGGGCGTGCTTAATGCGGATCGTATCCGGCAGAACGAGCGCATTCACGAGACACGTCAATTACGTTCTGCGTGCCCGTTGAGTTCATGCACGCGGTAGCACGAGAAAGAGAGAGAGAGAGAGAGAGAGAGATAGAAAGAGAGAGAGAGAGAGAGAAGGATATATATAGAGAATGTACGTCGTTCGTTTGTATACCAGATTCTATGCCTGCATCCTGCAGGTATGTCAATGCTCGTACGTACATACGTCGATATACGATCATTAGAGATGAATCATATGGAGCTACGATTTGAGAAAACTTTTAACTACCTTTATGAATTAACAACAAGGACACACTGTCACAAAGAACTATAACCCTTTCCATTTACTCGTAATAAATAGAAAACATCTATTTCTCTTTTAGTTTGTATAGTATGCCTTGGACTTTTTGTTCTATATTTTGATTTTCTTATTGTTTTTCGTTGTTTTTATTTATCCTACTTCATCGGTTAACGAAGTAAAGGGAAATATAACATGACGTCAAGGTCCTTTGTCGACGTTTCGATAGGACATGTATTAGCGAGCGAAATTACCCGAAATATTTGTCTGTAGGATGGACGGGCCTGCCGGAATTGTCTACGAAGCTAAGTTGATGCCAAATTAATTAATTCGAAATATGGTGAACCGGAAAGCCAAGATTAGTCGAGCGTACGTACCCACCCTCTTGTCCTCTCCCTCTCCCTCTCTCTCTCTCTCTCTCTCTCTCTCTCACACATCGTTGTTGTTCACATCACCACGTAAATAGCCAGTAGTTATGCTAGATATGTAGCGACAATAGTCGATTATGCAGATCGCGTCCCACGAGTCGCATGATATTCTCTAACAAATTGTATTTACGTTTCGCTAACTTGGTAAACAGAAGGATCATCGATCGACCATATGAAAACCTTTTCGAACTACGTTGAAAAAACAAATAACAGATACGAGACATTACTCAGTATTACATACATATATATATATATATGTAATGTTTTATTACAATAAAATTATATGTCAGATTTACGAAGAATTCACGTATGTAGCCGACTGCGAAAACTCAAGCGACTCATAGACAGTCTTGGAAAGGGCTCGTTTTAATATTATATCACGTTGAAATCTTGTTATTCGTTTACGACACAATCTGGGACAGTAGAAAAAGGTCCCACGAGGACGACTACGTTTCTAATGGAAAATATACGCCGACGCCGACGACGACGACGACGACGACGACGACGACGACGACGATGGCGACGAGGACGGCTCATGCGAATCGTAAAGCACGAATGTTTGTATTCCAACTATCTATGCAAGAATATACCGGTCGAAATAGCCGTATCCTTTTCCTCTTATATGTTGATATCTTATTACACGTTACCAATGTAACACGCACTTACGATACCTTAAAAATCATAGATGAAAAATAATAAAGGAGAGACTGCCAATCGTTAATTAAAAAGCTACGATCGTTAGAGTTATTATAACAATGAACGCATTCGACGTTTCCTGTTGGTAATGAGCTTGATTAGTTCATGCTTATTCAGACTGACAAGAAGGGACAAGAACGCGAATAGGAAATGCCGTTGTTGTGTTTGCATTCTGATAACACGTGTGGATTGCGATATAAATTCATCTGCTGCTGTTACTGCTGCTCTCATCACCGGCCTAAGATATCTTTGAACATTTCAACAGTAATGAAGAAGTTCTGATAAAATATCATTGATAAGGTGATCTAAATTCGATCGTTGCGATCGATCTCTTTGGAAAATTGCTGAAGAAAAAAAAAAAGAATATCTTGACAGAGTTATACTACTTCCTATTTTAGATGCGAAAGGTAACGAAATCTCGTCTCAATGCGTATAACATTTCGATGTTGATATCGATTTCGGTAGTTTGATTTTTACGATATGGAATCGTCGACGCCAGGAAACACGACGCTTTGCTTTCGCGTCGCGACGTTGCAGGCTGCCACTCGACTCGACCGCACTAGCTGACTCCACGCAATTATAGATCCCCTAATTACAGAGCCTCCACTTCCCTTCCTCCCGATCTTCTCGCTCTAGTTCGGTTAATTAATTACTACCTCATTAACTGACACAAACGTGCCGCGTTCTCTTCTATGGAAAGTAAGAGAATGGATCTTTCCCCCTTTTACGTTTTATACTTCGATAGTCCGCAGCTGCATTGTCTCTCTACGGCGCTCGAATTTTGCAAGACAAATGGATATAGAGATATTATTGTTGATGACAAAGCTTTGATGCCCAAAGTCCTTTCAATGAGAGTAGTCTCTTTCTCTTTCTTTCTCTCTCTATCTATCTATTTCTCGTTGTTGACGATCTCGCATCACACGTCGCGTGCGTTTCTGGCATTCTCGGTCATCCTCGATGACGTCTCCCCGTTGAAAAATAAATTCTAATTAAGGGAGCTTTAAAAAAACACATAGGAAAGGGGACAAAAAAAACAAATCGAAAGAATAAAAAGAAGAAGAAGAAGAAGCGAACGGACTCGTTATCGTACTATTTCGTCGTCCGACGATATCCATTTTTTTTCGTTTCCTTTTTTTCTTTCTTTTTGTTTCTCTCTCTCTCTCTCTCTCTCTCTCTCTCTCTCTCTCTCTCTCTCTCTGTCTCTCTCTCAGCCAACCACGATAAAGATATTACGAAATGCGCTACGGTTATTAATTACCGGTGTGGTCGGTTCATCGACCTATTTGTAATAGTCTCGTAAATGAACGAAACGACGATAACGAGTGACGAGCAGGAAATGAGGACCTTGAGGGTTCAGGAGTCGCGATGAGAAAAATAATGAAATCGGGACGTATTAAATGCGATGGCGGCCGATGGGGAAAAAAAAAGAAAAAGAAAATAAAAAAAAAAGTATTTTCGTGTCGGGCTAACGACGTGCTAGAATCGTCGTTAAATATACGTAATACCTACATAGAGTTCTCTGTATATCGAGAAGGGTGAATGGCTGTATCTCTCTCTCTTGGCCCAATGGCAATCGATACTTTACATCCAATCTCATTATAAGCACTTTGTACAAATTAAAAAACGCTCGACTTCGACGAGCGAAGCGTTCGCTAACTGTAATCGATTGGACACGAGATCCACCGGAAGCGTATCTAGTGTAAAATGAATTACGCGACTGAATGGTATATATATATATATATATATATATATGTGTGTGTGTGTGTGTGTGTGTATGTGAAGTAATCGGAGAAACGCGAGTCATCGTAAAAGCCCTCCCTACCATCCCCATCCTATCTTCTTTTTAAAAGACGGAACTAGCTGACCGAAATCACCGTCGACGTTCGAACGAAAAAGTAACCAGAGAGTTTTTAGTCGATTTAATTAAACGCAATTAAGTCGAGAGTTTTCCACCGTGGAACACGGGGGCCTTGGTCAAACCCCTTCGCCCTCCCTCTCTCGCCACCTCCTTTATCCTCCTCTTTCCGTGGCCCTTTCCAAACACCCTCCACCCCCCGGCCCCCTCTGAACGACGTATCCAAGAGGGGAGGAGTGTGCCACCCCCTGCTAAGAGGGTTTGCTTGTATCCCCCGAGATGCGTATACGTCATCCGATTAAAATTAGTAATTAGTTAATTAACTTAAGCGCGCAGTACTCCGGACTAAGTAAGTTGACCGCCTGATTATGATGCATCGCTCTTGACTTTGGGTTTATGCAAAAGAAGGAGGAATGAGTTGAAAAAATATTAAAGTGGATAAAAAAAGATAAAGTGAAGAGAGAGAGAGGAAGAGAGAGAGAGAGAGAATTCTTGAAATCTACTCAGCGCCGCGATTTATCTCAGACTATTCAACAATTTTCTACGTACATCTAAATAACGACTCAAAACAAAGATTTACTTGACTACCGAGAATAAGACCTTCAAAAATCGATCGATATCACCTTGAAGAGAAAGAAAGAAGAAGAAGAAAAAAAAAAGAAAACAAAAGAAAAAACCTGGAAAGAGACGAATCCAAGGGTCTACTTAGGTACGTCAGGAAGTTCGATTTATCAAGTTTAACTCACGCACCGGTAGGCACGGTCGCGTCCTGATGACGCTCTAGGAGTCCCGAGTCAACCCACTATCCTAATTTCAAAGTGTCGCAAGGGACGCACGTCGAGGAGAGCAATCCAGAAGTGCTTTCCCGTGTTCCTTAACTAGCCGTTCGTCGTTGGACGATGCCGAGTGTGTGAGAGCGAAAAGCTTACGTCTAATGTAGAAACGAGAATGCCTTCAGGATTTGCTAAGATAACGGTTGAATCCAAAAGGACATGTGATGTCGGACTTTCACGAAAGGAAGCTCTTGCTTTAGCTTTTTTTATTTTTTTTTATTTTTTATACTAATCGATCTCCTCGAAACAAAAAATGATTAAATCTCGTCGGATGAGTTCGCAGAGGATTCAAGATTTTTCTTTCTTTCTTTCTTTCTTTCTATTTGCAAGTGACAAGCAAACGTAACCGGAATCGCAACCTCTGGGAAAACTCCAAAGTAATGTATTATCGTTAAAGGACCGCAAGGGATGCGTTGACGGTGTCTACCTTTACCTACCTACCTTGTCGTTACTTTACTTTGAAGAATTTGTGCCCAATTTAATTCTCTCTTTCTCATCCTTTCCGATATTCAATGAGAAAAAATTATATCCTGAATAAATTGATCCTTCAATCCCTGACAATGTAAATTAAAAGAGTAAGGAGTATATCAAAGTGACCGCGCAAAAGAAACTATACAAAGTAACGGACAAGGAGAGATACCCGTATAACCGAGTCTTACCACACACGTCCACGACGAGCCTATATACCTTTGATTAGAATTTCTTTGGCCCCCATACTTGTCTATGAAAGTGTTATTTAGGATCAAGAAGACCGATGCGGGCTCTCTCTCTCTCGTGGGTCACTGACGATTAGGCCAATTTAATGGAACCTTCAACGTTGAATCGTGAGCAAGCAAGGATGATCCCACATGTCTCGTTTCCCCTACCTCTCTTGCCCTCTCTATGTTACTATATTATATACCATACATCTATACACATCGAATTAAAAAAGTAATATAAATAATTGACGTATCAATTGTTAATTCGTACTCAATAGATTTCGTTCGAAATAACCACGAATAATCATGTACCTACGGTCATTCACCGATTCTTCGTGATAAGTCTAGACATCATAAATAATCAAGCACGATATTCGGGCTTTTGATTGGCTTTCGATCGAAGAGAGAGAGAGAGAGAGAGAGAGAGAGAGAGGGGGAGAGTGAGAGAGAGAGAGAGAGAGAGAGAGAGAGAGTTGAGTATAGGCACGAGCCTGAAACTTGGATCGATCAACGGTATCGCAGATGACTGCAATTAGTGCTCGAAACGCGGAGGGTAACATACAAGTAGGTGTAATACGCGCGTTAATTACCTGGCATGTTTAGCATGCATTACGCAGAGCAGGTGCACGAGGAAATGCGTATCTACGAATTCGCGACCCTTAGGTATTTGCACGTGCACCTACGGCTGGAATTTTCATTTCGGCCGTTTGCAACGTGTTTTCATATAGGAGTAGCCACCTTCGATCGAAGTTTGCATACGCATCGAGCCATACCTCTCAACTTACTCTAATTCCAATGATTACCTTTAATCAATGTCCAACCATCGAACTAATTTCGTATCAATTTATATGCTAGTCCAAGAGTCTTTCATGATTAAAGTAAAACTAATCGTAAAGACAAATTGAAAATCTTAAAAGAATCAATAAATCAATTTGATAAACTTTCTAAACTAAATTGGTAAGGTGGCGTGACAAAGATTAACGGAGTATAAAATTTCGATGATGTTCTTTCGGTGGGATGTACCGTCAAGGAAATACATAGACCGCACATCATTTCCGGCCTCAAATATAATACTAACATTTCAGTGGTCGAAGAGTGAGACTGAGAGAAAGAGAAAGAGAGAGAGGTAGAGAGAGAGAGAGAGAGAGAGAGAGAGAGAGAGAGAGCGGCCTGGGTCGGGCACGACGCCAATATTTGCGCGTAAACGGTAATTTGTTTATGCTGGTTTGCCCGGTAAATTTACGTTCGGGCCACGACGCTTCCGTTGTGCGAGGAAGAAGGAGAGACATCGCTTTCGAATCGAATTCTCAAACAAATTGTCGTTTTCCGGTGAAGATCGGTACACAGTTCCGTCCTAGGTATCTTCTACGAAAAGAAAAGGAAATGAATTAAGAACGGATGACATTCGTCAAAGTTCTCTGATAAACGTACATTGAAAAAGTAAATGTAAGGATATAATTTATTGAATGAAAGAGAAACGGTGAGATGAATGTTTGTATCGAAAAGGAATCAAGAGCTTCTAAACACGGATCTTGCGGAAACACGATGCAGAGAAGAATGACCGTGCGCAAGCGCTCGTGAATGGAACAACCGGAAATGGTGGGGACAAGTTTAAAGGTGGGGGAAAGCGAAAGAGGAGAGTCTTCTAATGGAGTCAACAAACAAAAGCGAATCGATTTGAAATAATGGCACGCAGACGAATGGCATAAGGCGTGAAGTGGGGAAGTGAAGGAAAGAGAAAAGGAGAAAGGGATCTAAGAGAGTTAGAAATGGTGGGAGAAACACTGACGGGCTTGCGAGCCGCCGTGCGACAAATAAAAGCACTCAGCTCGCGAAGCTTTATCCTTATACAACTGTCAGACGTCTTAACACCCGTGGCGTCTGTTCTTTCTCGCTTCGCGAAAGCTTTACTCCATGTCTCGAAAGAAACTCGCTAGAAGATATTGCACCAACGTACAACAGGCAAGGTCGTACACTCAGATTAAGATACACGTAATCATGGAACATCTAATGACTATGGATAATATAGTCTCAAGAAAAGCTAGAATTTTTGTCGAATGATTTCGATTCTTAAAGATCGAAGATGTAAACGTACGACATGACCGATATAATCTCGTTTAAAATGCTTTCATGGAAGTTACTTAGTAGAAAGGTGACAGGAAATCTCAGGAGTAGTCTGGTAGTTGTTGCGACTACGAGAGGATGCGTACCGGGCCTTCGAAGTAAAGTAATTAAAATCAAACGCCAGTTCGCATTAGAGATGGAGAAAAGCAACGGCGTGAAAGGTGCGACGACGAGGAGAAGGTGGAGTAAGGCATAAATGGGAGTACGGGAGATAATGCTGGTAGAGTAGTAGTAGTAGTAGTAGTAGTGGGAGTAGTGTTGGTAGTGGTGAATGACGATGGCGATGGAGGTGGAACGGGTAAACAGGGCGCAATTAACGTGCAACCGTTAAATATGTACGCGAACGGGTTGCTGCGCCGGCGTGCATGTGTGGAGGGTGGCATAAATGCATTGGGAGATCGGACATTCGGTGCGTTGCAGCAGTAGCAGTAGCAGTAGCAGCAGCGATGGTGGTGGCGGTTGAAGCCATCTCTTCCTGTAGCCTGTTGGCACAGCCGCTTGATTAGCTCCGCCATATTTACATATCATTAGCCGATTGTTTGCCCGCGTCGGGGAATCCGACGTTCCCCAGGCTGCTGGATAACGTCGGTCCAGTGCCAACTACCCCTTCGTATTTCTCTCTCTCTCTCTCTCTTATCATCCTACTCTCTCTTTCACAATCATCCTACACTAAAGTCCTCGCATGCTGCCGCTTGCTAAACTACAGACATGTATATTTATCCATTTGCAAAACCCTGTAAACCATCTCTCTCTCTCTCTCTCTCTCTCTCCCTCTCCCTCTCCCTCTCTCTCTCTCTCTCTCTTCATAGCAAAATTCGCCTTAGGCATTAGAAGGAAGATAGAAGCTACCCGTTGATTCTATTTGATTCACAAACTAACGATACTAACCGATTCGCTAACGTGTCCTTTAAGTACGTGGTCACCAAACTTCATCGACTTCCTCTATTAACCCCGACGGTTCTTGACCTCTCGATACACCGGCCACACGCAATACTACCCTCCCTGCTGCTTGCGATATTTCCAAGCGAGAACCCCTCGAGTTCAAAGGGAATTAATTTTCATTCGAAAGTAGGAACGATACCTACGGTCGAAGCGAAAGAGGAGATTGCAATAGAAACGGTCGTTCGCTCGCTCGCTCGCTCACCTAGGGAACGCTCCAGCGAAATCTCTTTGGTGCCTCTGGAGAGATTGGTCTGTAACCTGTAAATCCTTCTGTGAATCCTCGTCGGTACGATCAAATTAATCGTGTATACTTGATAAATATGTTCGTTTCTTCAAAGGGAATATCATTGTTGGAATTAATCTATGAATATAAGAAAATAAATTAAACGAATCTTTTCTTTCAATTATTTCTTTTTTGACTGCAATGATTCGACAACGTTAGAAGGAAGAGGGAATAATGAGGCCGTCATCTATATATACTTTGTGTAAAAATGAGACTACTAAAGAAATATACATATTTTTTATATCAAACTTTTACTCGACATTGAAAGAGTATCCGTTTATATATATACACACACACACAGACGCGCGCGCGCGCGCGCACGTATATGTATGTATATATGTATCTATATATAATAATGAATATATAATAAGAGTTGAAAGACATAAGCATTGGTAACAAGATGTAAATCAATATATTATCCTGTATTCTACAAATAAATTATAACACCACAAAATGTATTTAAAAGGATGATTTACGAAATAAAGGTCAACATTTTCTTTTCTTTTTTTTCTCTCCGCGACAAGCATCTAATCAACTACGTTAATAAATAAATATATATATATATATGTATATATATATATATATATATATATATATATACATACATATATATATATATATTTAAAGACTACATTTTTCAATCGAATTGACCGATAACACGGCAAATATTTACATGATTGTTGTATCGTTACATTTGGTACACATATGTATACGCATATTATCCAACTCCACTGTGCAAGCTATATAATATAATGATAAGAATATAATGTTAAAATAAATAACGAATATCGTAGCATAATGATAACATTGGTTAAGGTATAAGAAGATAGATTAGTTTCTAATACCTAATATACCGTTTCCTTTCGTTTTACCAAGACTAACAATGAAAAGACGGGGATTATGCCACATTATTTATTTCACTCTCTACCAAGTATTTGAATTCTTGTAATATTAACGATCTTTATTTTTCTAGCCATCTATTGTAATGTAATAATCCATTTTTCATTACTGAAACCAACATAAGATCTGAAAATCGTAACAGTCCGTATTACGAATTATCTGTAAACACAATTGTATAGTAGCATTTATACAAGAAAACCGTGTAAGTAATTTCATACAATTGTCCTTTTAAATGATCGATCGTTACCTATGTGAGAAATTGGTTTACATATTTCACAATGTTTTCTTAGATTATTAGAACTTTATAATGAAAGTGATAATGATAGATCGTAGTAATGGTACAAGCAAAACTAATTTCTACAAGCAACAAAATCGATACAACATTTTGTTAATTATTATGAAGAATGTTGTATTTTAATTTACATAATAATAGAAATTCCGTAAACTCTGAAATAAGTTGAAACGCTGCCGCAATAGGGAGATAACATCCAATTGTCTTAAATATACAAAATTATCTATATGATGTTCTTAGAATAAATAATTTTTATCAGTGTCATGCAGTGAATCGAGCACATGATCAACAAAGATAACACTAACTGCTACATTCACTTATGGCTAAAATGTAAATTTAGTGGATTTTCAGTTAAACGTTCCAAGCTAAATTCCACGAGAAAGCTTAGAACGGTTATAGATGCTGCCATTGCATCGTCATAACGTTATTTGAAGATTCAATGCCTCTTGCTACAGACTCGTGCAATCCATGTCCAAGCCACATCTGATTCAACTCCTTATATTTTTCTTTGCATAACCGAAGTGGATTACCCCTTCTTAAGCCTTGATCCGTTTCTCCGTATTCATCGAGATAAGGTGGACAAACAAATGATCCTCGATTTGGACTTCTCAAAAAGAGTATCTCGCATTCGCGTACTCGTAGGAACATTCCAACTCCAGTGCCACATTTGGTCGCATGATAAGTACATGCACCGACCATCGTTTTATTTAATTCTGTCTGACAGCAATAGCTTTGGGAACATAACATTTCTCCGCAAACGAGGCACATGGTAGGATTCCTCGAGTCCTCCCGATCACTGTTAGGGCAAGTAAATAATGATATTGTATTTATCAATTCACTATAATCCTCCGGTAGTTCTACCAATTTATTAACTCTTAAAGGTTCTTTTATGATCACGACTGGACTTGTCCCGGCAAGGTGAGCTTGGACAGTGGGATGACTTTTCCATATTTCTATTAATTGCATGATGATATCCAATTTGGGAGCTAACAATTCGTTACATGTTATCGGTAATCCAAGATACGCGCATATATTCTCATACGTATCGCCGCCTAGTTTAGTTAATTCCTCTGGTGCTGGAACATCTGAGACAAAGTGATAATAGAGTGCGTAACATCTTAGAAATGGTAAGCAAGCTTCTTTGATGCGTCTCCATAATTCACTGGCAGTTTCATTAACGATGTTCACACCAAGAGCTTGAACTAATGGCAAAATCACGGTACAATTTGTAGACTCTTCCGTTTCTTGGCTGTCTATATCCATGCTCTCGTTAAAATCAGTTGTCAGTATAATTTTTACTATTAGGGATAAGAATACGAGCATCAATGCGTGCGATTCAAATATACCTCCTGTTATTATCGGAGGTGGAGTATCTGGTTTTGTATTGAAAAGAGTTGGAAGAGAATTAATCAGTGGAATCAAAATACCAAATGGATCCCACTCTAAGATGGATGGACCCTCCGGTGGATTTTCTAACAATATCGTTAGAAGGGCAAACGCGTGATTGCCGGTAATATTTTTTTCTGGCCACGTTGGGCTTCCACAACCTCCGTTTAAACATGTAGCTGCTAAAATGGCCGAGATTCTAGCGAGGCCTTCCAAACAGTCTCTTTGTCTGGAAGATAAAGCACCTAACAAGGGTTTGTCCATGTCACGTATAAGAAATTCAATGGCATGGACAGTGTACGCCGTTGATTTCCAGGCCAACAAGGGCACTCTGGAGTCTGCTTCGTATGGCTCAGCACCAAACCCTTTCGTATATGTCGCCTGTGCAAATAGATGTATCATCGTTACAAGATTATCTAAGAGACATGGACCAGATTGCGAATAAGTAGATTCAAAGATAGCACCAACAGTACCAAATTCTTGGTGAAGACTTTTAATAGGACACGCAAATGTGTCATGCTCCACGGAATTGTCACTTCCAATGATGTGAGCATCCTGAATTTTTGCGCTTGTACAATACCGACAAACGGGATCGTGAACATCGTTAAAAGATTGTGTCTTTAGATACCTTGCATTTGTTTTACAATCTAACGTTAACCTCATAGCCTCTAACCACATCTCGAAAGTCAAATTCGGTTGATTTTGAGGACGGGATTGCAATACGCCTAAAGGTGGTAAAAGTGGTAAAACGGTATTACTCAAGCATTCGCAAAGAGGACAAAGATACTCGTGTTTCTCTACGTCAAAACTTGCTGGTTGTCGTAATCGGTATGGACGTCTATTTTCTTTAGCGAGTACATTGTCGAAGTATTCTTGCCAACAATGTGCGTGCATTACATGACCGCACGTGCTGGTATGCGGCGATGCGCCTAATTTAGCTGACAGATATAGCGGATCAGGTTCTTCTGTATTCCCTCTATATTGACATAGTACAGTAGATTGTTGAACAAAGGCAGCGAGTACCATTGCTGGTCCGGTTGCCGTTACAATTTGATCTTCTTGACATAAAATGCACGTGTAGGTTTTTTCTTCGGGTAAATTATTTCCTTGATTATTACTGGCAGAAACTGGCGATGAACTTTCCGAACATTCCGTTAAATCCATAGCCGATCCTCGCTCGCTACTCTTATTCGCATCTAACGCTGCTGTTTCAAATAACTTTGCATTCTTTTTCATAAAAAGCTTCTGCATGGCTGCCATTTGTGTCATAATCTTAGCACGTTTTAAAGCTGCCATCTTCGTTCTCCATTCTTTACCATTTTTATTAGAATCCGCGTCGCTAACGTTTTCTGTGGTAGCTACCGTAGAAGCAGCAGTAGTGGTGGTGGTACTTTCTATCACGGTAGAACCAGCAACTTCTCTGTATTTAATAAGGATCCAAGTAAGTAAATCCTTATGTGCTTCTATACGAGGGCTACTTTTCAAGTCTTCCAATAATTTATAAATTTTCCATTTTGCAGCTCTTTCTGTGAATACAAGGAAAGGATAATAACCTGATTCCTGTTCTTGAAGTGCATATCCTATAAGATGAAGTACTTTGTGCACTTGCGGTTCTGAAAAACTTCTAGCTACAAACGTGAGGGCACGTTCTAATACAGTTTGCATAATATGGAGCATGACATCGCATTGCAAAAGATTTGCAACCAAACTGAATACTTCTGTTAGTTTCGGGAGTTTTGGTGGTGGACAACATTCTAATTTTCCAAGTGCTTTTCTTCGTTTTCTCTGAGCTTCCTCGGATCTACTTAATTCTTCCTTTGTGTAATGATAAAAGAAAACGTTATATTCCAAGTATAGATGAGGTTTCAGTTCGTAAACACCTTTACCGGCAGACGTATTTGGTGGTTTTTTAAAATCCGCTACATCGTGAATGACTCTTTCCATGCCCGTTTCGAGATGTACATCATCGGGCAAAGTTTTATTTAATTCCGAATGGGAAAGAGGCTTTATGCATAACTGCTGTATTATTTCTTTCTTCAAACGATCATCCGCTGTGACCTGTCCAACACCAGGAACGTATCTCTCTCCTATAATTGTTATAAGCAAACCAAGAAATTCCTCGACCAAATTAATCGTTTGCCTGATACTATCTTCTTCTGGATTTTTTAATGCATTCACCTCGAAATTTGGATTCGCCCAATTAAGAAGATTGCACTTGTTCAAAATATGTATAAGAAATTCATTACTCTCGATAAGGGATGCTCCAGCTTGGAGTAAAATAATATCTCTATCTAACATCTCGCTACGACACTTGACGTTGTGATAGAAATACAACTGATTCAACAATGAATATCCATTTCTTCTCCACATTCCAGCGTGAACTTGCGATATCATAGCTTGAGCCGTTAACACCGGCTCAATGATTTGCTCAGGTGTTGGTTTTGTTTGATTTATAAATTCGGGACATTGAAAATGTAAATTATGTTTTTCGAGATAAAGAAATAATCCTGCTAAAAATCTTGACAATGGAAGATGTATGGACACTGGTTCAGAAGAAACGTCGTATTGTAAGCATGTCGCGCTATGATCTGCTAGCTCTCTGACTTGACCTAGACCAGATTCAATTCCTGGTTGCTCATAGAGTTTTCTTAAGACTAATCTGAAAGCTTTAATTAAAACAATTCTATCAGAACCACACCATTCAAGAGCTAAACTAATAACTGGTGAAAGTTTAATATGCAAATTAAATGCAGATTCCCATTCAGGTTCATATTCCATATGTTGTCCAACTTGTCTTAATACCGCATCCATACATTGCATGCTGCAGAATAATTTTAATAATAATGAAATTCCTTGCAAAAATCCTCGTCTTAATTCATCAGTCCAAATATCTGGTTTTGCACTGAGTAAATATCTTAAATCATAAAGTATATATTGAGCTCTTTTAAAATATGTATTGGGAGTGTTCCTTTCAAATTCTAATTTACCCGCGGCATTGCACCTACGCGAACTTTCAGAAATAAATGTGTTCAACAAAATAAATAATACATCGTGATGTGCTATAAGATGATGAGCTAAAGTGGGAACCGTA
>NC_062204.1:3775860-3818360 GCF_912470025.1 Vespa velutina | reverse complement strand
ATATTTCAACTATTTGAACTAACAAACCTAGAAATACTTCAAAAGAACTAATATTCATAAAGATTCCTTACAGAACTTATTGTTCTATTAAAACAATTGATTACTTAGAAAGCGGAATAATAAAATAATACACAAAGAACACAACACAAATTCTACTCCATAAAAGAATGAATATAAAAATGTTTAACTCATTATAAGTGTTTGTATTCTTTTTACATTCAAAATTTTTAATTGCATCTCCAAGAGATGGGTTGGGTTATCTTATGTTTACATCAAGTTTCGTTACTGTCATGCAATGAGTTTTACAGGATCAAGGAGGTCGTCAAGTATGGATATGTCCTGCATGTAAACAGCAGGATGATGGATCACCCATGATCGGTTGTGATGACTGTGATGCATGGTATCATTGGTAAGTAATTATATATTCACGTTTGAAAATACGTATTGTTTTAATTTTTATATTTATATTTATATTTATATTTATATATAACATAAATTCACTTTTTATTGTGACAATTGTAGGGTATGTGTGGGATTACAAGTGGAACCAGCTGCAAATGAAAATTGGTATTGTAGATCTTGCATTACCAAAAAACAGGAACTATATCATGATAAGAAAAAGAAGAAAAGGAAGAAAAAAGTGAAAACAGCAGCCTAGTACAAGCTAACCGGATCTTCTGTAAGGTCCGGTATTACAGTTGCAACTAGTACCAAAGTTAAATTGAAGGAGAATAAAATGAAAGGCTTAAAAAGTAAAAAAGTATCTAAAACAGATGTAAAAATGCAAATGAAATCTTTAAAAGGTAAACCTATTACAGCTAAAGGAAAAGGCACAAAAAGTTTAATTAAAACAAAGGCTGTTAAAAAGAAAAATAAGAAAACAAAAGATGGTGCAATCCAATTAAATTGAAAATATTGAAACTAATCTTTTCCGAGAAATAGTGAATGCAATATATTTAATAGATAAATTTAATATTTTCTTAAAAATTTCGTTTTCATAACTTTATAGGTACTTGACTTTTCTTACAGCGGGTTTATTTTACAGCAAAGAAATTGGAATTGAATCATCAAATCATTATAATATAGAATAGTTTCTGCACGAATATAGTACTTGTTTTAAAATACCTAAATATTCGTTTAAATTCTATAAATTTATGATAATTATGTAGCATGTAATATATTTTATGTTTTATGTATCTTTAACATGTTCACATAATAGGAAAGAAATCTTTGCAAAATAATGTATTAGATACTGTTACTTCTTATTTATATGGATTTTGTTAATGCATTGAACAAGAGAAGAGCGTGCAAAGGTATATATAAAAAAACAAAATGAAAAACGTAGAGAACTTATTTTATATTAGCTTTTTGTTTATAATCTACATGCAAGCAAATATATTTCAAAATGTATCAAATATTTTGTACAAAGTTCAAAGAGGTCTCATGATACCACGATTGTTTATATAGACACTTACAAGAAATGGGATTATATTCCATTTCAGACTGGTTAAATAATATAGGATGTAACATAAAATTTGAACATGTGTAAAATAAAAAAGAAAAACCGAAGCGCGCGTAGGAAAAATTGTTAAATAAATAGAGTGTACCAGTGGAATAAAAGCTGGTTGAAGAAGTTATAATATAAATATAAGAATCATAATATGTGAAATGTTTAAATATTCTAGCTAATTCTATAATCTATGAGATAATGAAAGAGATAACATATGAAGCAAGTTATGAAATTGTTCGATATATAGTAACATTATATATATATATATATATATAAACATTTCACATATTTTGAAAAGAAATTGATATCATTACTGATGAGGTATTTAAATGAATATCCTAAAGTTACTGAGAGTTCATACAAAACAAAATAGAGTATATGTTGGTATTTATTTGTAATTTTATATGACTGAGAAGATAAATAACAAAGGTATCTAATTCCTTTTACTTTATTACATTACAATAATGATATACAACCTTTGTATAATCCATTAATTTATAAAAAAAAAAAAAAAAGGCATTGCATTTCATATGCAATGCTATTTTACTCAGTCAACTTTTATAATATTAAATCTAACAAGAAGAAATAATAGGATATTGATAAAAGGGAGATAATTATGCTAATGTGTATATATGCAAATAAATAAGATTTACAAAAAATGAGCTCAATGCAAAATGTAATTACCTCTTAAACATTTATTTATTGCTTATATTCATTTTTTTTCTTTTTCTTTTTTTTCTTTTTTTTTTTTCTTTAATATAAGAAATAATATGTAATGTATACTATATGGATTTTTAGCAAAATAATCTGATCATATATAAGTTTGTGATAATTATTTATCTATTTACATAGCAAATATTGTATCTTATATATGAAAATTGAACTTATATTGAATTAATCTTTTTTTGATAAAAAATTCGAAGATTTGTGTGAATTAATATTATCTTTGGTGAAACATAAAAATACCTTTAATCGTACTTTTCATGGTTCAAGCTTTAAAAAACATAGTAAGCGCTTTTTTGAAATTTACATTATTATAAGTATGTACATCCTTTGTAAAATCATAAATTTCTGTGTGTTCAAAATATCATTGTACATTTATGTATTAAATTGTGTAAAACAACAATTTATAATATACAATCAATTTAAATTGTTACTGGAAAACACACAAGTAATATAAAGACATTTATTTTGTAATATACAACTGAGATGTGTAATAATTCAAGTTAAAAATATTCTAAATATACAAACAGTAACATAATTACTACTTGCTAAGAAGAGTGTACACCTTGTTCATTGAACATTGTTACATAATGGCACATATGTATTTTGTACATTATTCATTTTTGAAAATGACAGAATAATATAAAATAAACATCTTAATGATGGGCTGCCAATATAAAACAGGTATTCCTTCCTTTTTTATGTAGAAATAATTGTACAATAGCGTAATCGGTTATATTCACTCATTTTCTGTGATTAAATAAAAATAATTTCATTAAATATAGAATTTAATCACAATACAATAAGATATCTAAATAAATACAATGTGTCATTGCTGGAAGAAATATAATAAATAATTATATAGATTTGTGCATTAATAATATACAGGATCTCTCTAGCATAGATTCGAAAACTCTATGAGTATGTCATTTTAAAACATATCTCAAAAACATGATTTTTATATTTATTTAATATAATAAAAATGAAAAGAAAAAAAAAAAAAAAATCAGATTGTTAACTAAAGAAAAAAATATGTCAACAGAAAGGTATTGTCTTAACACATATCTATTTTGCTCTTTGTAGGGGGTGCATTTAATCCACCTATGTCACCTGATTCAAGTTGTTTCAAAAGACGAAATAATGCTGCTGCTTCTCTAATACGGCTAAATTCAATACAAAATGCTTGCACCTCAATAAATAACTCTTGAACATTAATGATTTTATTCCTAATCAAAGATTGAAGAAATACACAAACTAGACGTACAAGTCGATTCTGCATATAACGATCCTTTATAGTTTCACAGGTAGATATACAATTGCTAATGTATAAATGAACAAATTCAGTTGGCAAGTCCACAGTGGTAGTCAACCTATTTACAACTTCCATCGAATGAAGGGACATTTCCATATTTACCAAAACACTAAAATATTCTGTTATTTGGCTAGATTGCATAAGTTTTAATAAAACTTCAATAGCAATTAATGGATTATTTTCTACTAAATCTGGCAATTTTCCAGGTGTAAGACCTATATGATAAACCAGTTTTGGATCCCTATCTAATTCATTAACTAAATGCTGTTGTTGTTGAAGTGTCAAAACACTTTTGAAAGCTTTGCCCATTAGTCTACGTGCTTCAGCTCCAGCACAATTGGAAACACACATACTATTATCATATTCCACAGTAAATTCAGAAGGATCTGTGACATTAAACCATGCTAATTCATTGATAGAATGATATAGAGGTGGAGCCAATCTTAAAAATTCAGGACTATAACTTTGAGCACATAATGGTGGATCTCCGACAATAAGATTTTCTGCAACGTTTCTCAATATCTTTTTATCGGATCCTGTTATCTTAGAGTGATCCATATCTGGTAATATAATTGGATTGCCGCATTTACTTATGGAAGGAAGTTCAGAATGATATTCGGCAAGTTGCAACTGCAAATTGGTTAAGTCTATTGGGGGTGTTGATGCAAAATAGAGATCATCTACGATTAATTGGCGCGGTGTTTTCTTCATTACTTCCTTTTGATTATATCCTAACAAATTAATAAGTAAGTTTTTCTCACATTCAGAAAGTACAGGAATATGTCCTGAGAAATTAGTTATCGAAACACCATTAGTTGTATCCTCTTGTGGTTTCAACACTTGAACAAAAACTGTTGCAAATGGTGTAGAAGCTAATGGCTCTCCTCTGTACAAATCAAACAACATTGTTAAGGCCATTATTCGTTGACCATGTTTTGGTAACAAATCAATATGTTGCAGTAACAGAAGTAACGTCATTCCAACTTTAAAGCGATCTTCCTTGGAGAATACTTGATGAAGCTGATTGCAAAGATTTTCCAAGGTAGTGTCCATATTTTCCTCATCAAGAATATCTAATAGTTTGGTTAGGTCCTTTGGTGCCAGTGTCATCGTGAACGTTTTTACACGGTAATTACAACGAAATAATGATCAATTTTCTTCAATAATATACATTTGTCCAGTCATATTATAATGCAAATAATATTTTAAAAAATCTTGAATATACATTTAATTATTTATATTTAAATTTTCGTATAATTTATAAAAATAAACTTGATCTCTCCATCTTTAAAACGCACCTTTCCGATTAAAGTTTGAACACAGATGTTCTCATGGAAATAGCTTTGTGAATTTCTCCGCTAATCAGGTGATTGAAAACAACGATGCCCAATATTAAAATTCGATATAAAAGATGGAAGAAAAATCAAAGTATAAAAAAGTAAATATCATCGTTTGAAACTTTTTTAAACGTGTTTTTTATCAATGAGAAAAAGATCGTACGTATGTTGATAAAATAGTTGGAAGACTTTAAGTTAATAACCGTTTGGTGGCAGTTCGATCATTATTCATAGATACTATAAATCTATAACTCTTTTCTCGTCTTCCATTTTCTTAAGTTCGTGGAGCTGACAGTTCATTCTGAAAGCGGGGATCGAAGGATCGCCCGCTGAGGAACGTTTTTGAAAATACTTTGAGAGAGTCTAAGACTCGGGATGGGCGACTCCTTGGACGGCTCCGGGGAACCGTCCCCGGAGTCTCAAAATATCGCGATCGTTGATTATCATGCGTTCGCTAATTATCTTGGTAGATCGGTTAAAGTTCTATCTCCTGACGAAGACGTGGTGCCACCCGCTTTTAACTTGGCACTCGAAGATAAGAATAATCAGGAATCCATAAGAAAGTTTATCGGAGACTCACAGATCTGGGCACTTTTTATTCAAAGGGCCTCGAGTAAAGGTAAACTCGAACATTAAATTTTACACCTACGTACATTCACATATATGTAACACATATATATATATATACATACATATATATATGATATGTATATGCAAATACATATCTTCTCTAGGCTTTACATATATAAATATATGTATACGCATAAGTATTGCCTATGTGCATACTATTGCGTATACGTATACGTATACAGACACACACACACACACACATATATATATATATATATATTAATATAGTATAGAACCATTTCTTGAGGATGCCTTTTGTCCTTGTTATACGCGTTATCCTCCATTGTGTTGCACTTTTAAATGCAACGGTACATTTGCCGTCGAAAGAAAATGCTCATTAAAAATCAATGCATTGCTTGAAACGGCATCCGTCGTTGACCAAAGTGATTTCATATATCTCTTTCTAAATTATGAGTCATACGCCGGTGAGAATCGATACACGCGCACATCGACAATCTTCTACCAATCCTTTTCATCATTCTCTCTCTGTCCTTTTCTTTGATCGTATTGTCCACTCTCTCCCTCTCCCCCCCCCCTCTCTCTTTCTTTTTTCTTAGCGATCATTCTTAAAAAAAATTGCACATATATAAAATGTCTTTTTAATGTCGTATGTTAATGGTATAATACGAGAAAATTTTCGAGAATTTTCATGCTCGAGTCCTTTACTTTCTTTTTCCATTTTTATTTTGATCGATCATTGGATATGAAGATTGCCGGCTAAAGGCAGCCATCTTTTTTTTTTATGAATTATTTATTCGAAGAGTCCTTGACGTTATTATATTTTTTTATTGTACGTCAAATACTGACTTTCAAGAATTATCTATTTGTTTGGATCTGTTTTTTTTTTTTTTTTTTTTTTTTACCATTTCATTTAAAAGACATAAAAAAACTGTGCAAAATTTTGTTATGTAAAAAATATATTTTGTAGGAAGTAAAAAAGCAAATATACATTTGATGGTATCACATGGTCCCATTGTGTAAATTTCATTGATTTCTTACTGTTATCTATATTTCAGAGGAAGATGGAGGAGAGGGAGATGAAGAAAAAGAAAATACATGTTATTATATATCAAATGAGATACACTTTAGTAATCCTAAAATGGCCTCCATAGTTCTAACTAAACGTGGTACCGTAGTTGAGGCTGATAAATCTATCCATTCTCAATTACGGTTGGTCACATTCTCGGATGGGCCACCATATGAAACTTTGCATGCTATGAGTAAAACAATGGCACCTTACTTCAAGAGTTATGTGAAAGAAACTGGTAGAGCCGATAGGGATGGAGACAAAATGGTACCTTCGGTTGAAAAGAAAATAGCACAGCTTGAAATGGGTCTGTTACATTTGCAACAAAATATCGACATACCAGAGATTACGTTGCAAGTTCATCCTTTGATAGCATCTGTTACCAAACAATGCGCTGAAGAAAATAGAAGACCAAAAGTTTCAGATTTTGGTGATAAAGTAGAAGATTCAACATTTTTAAATCAATTACAAAATGGTGTTAATAGATGGATAAAAGAAATTCAAAAGGTAAGATACGGTATATAGGTATAAAGATATAAGATATTAAAATGAATAAATATCTCGTACAGTCCTGTTAATTGAAATAATTATATATCATCTAGGTAACAAAGTTAAATCGTGATCCAGAATCTGGAACTGCATTGCAAGAAATTTCATTCTGGTTGAATCTTGAAAGAGCTCTACATCGAATTCAAGAAAAACGAGAAAGCGTTGAAATCTCTTTAACTCTTCGCATTCTCAAGCACGGAAAACGTTTTCATGCAACTGTGAGCTTTGACACGGATACAGGATTGAAACAAGCATTAGCCACAGTAAATGATTATAATCCTCTGATGAAAGATTTCCCTATCAATGACCTATTATCTGCAACAGAATTAGAAAGAATAAGAGCAGCTGTACAACAAATCTTTATGCATTTAAGAAAGATCAGAAGTACCAAATATCCAATACAAAGAGTACTGAGATTGGTAGAAGCAATCTCTAGAGACTTGAGTCAACAACTTCTCAAGGTATTAGGTACGCGAAGACTCATGCACATTCCATTTGATGAATTTGAGAAAGTAATGAGCCAATGCTTCGAAGTGTTTATATCGTGGGACGATGAATACGATAAATTAACAGGATTATTACGTGATGTAATAAAGAAAAAACGAGACGAACAAATGAAAATGGTTTGGCGAATTTTACCAGCTCATAAAAAATTGCAAACTCGAATGGAACACATGCGACGTTTCCGTAGACAACACGAACAACTTAGAACGGTCATTGTACGTGTACTTAGACCAACAGTTTGCCAAAACAATAATACTGCTACTATAGAGAATGCAGACAACGACAACGTAAAAGTAGAGTTTGCTTTAGATGCTGCAGACGCAAATGCAATCAGTGAAGTTAATTTGGCATATGAAAATGTTAAAGAAGTTGATTGTCTTGATATTACCAAAGAGGGTGGTGAATCTTGGGATGCTGCTGTGCACAGATACGAAGAGCGAATAGAACGTGTAGAGGCTCGAATTACTGCACATCTTAGAGATCAGCTGGGTACTGCAAAAAATGCTAATGAAATGTTTAGAATCTTTTCTAGATTTAATGCCCTATTTGTAAGATCACATATACGTGGTGCTATTAGGGAATATCAAACACAATTGATTCAAAGAGTGAAAGATGATATTGAGGCACTTCACGAGAAGTTCAAGGTATATATACATGTATTTATGTCTTTAGAGATCATTAATGTCAGAACATTCTGATATTGAAACATTAATAAATGTCCTTAATGCATCTGATTTACATAGGTTCAGTATGCACAAAGTAAATGTTGCAGAATGAGTATGGTTAGAGACTTACCACCTGTTGCTGGATCTATAATATGGGTAAAACAAATAGATTATCAACTTACTATGTATTTAAAACGTGTTGAAGATGTTTTAGGTGAGTTAAAAGATGCTCTTATGACTCCTTGATTCTTAAATTAATATTATTATTATTATTATTATTATTATTATTATTATTATTATTATTATTATTATTATTATTATTATTATTATTATTATTATTATTATTATTATTTATCAGGCAAAGGTTGGGAAAATCATATAGAGGGTCAAAAATTGAAAGCAGACGGTGATAGTTTTCGTATGAAATTGTCAACGCAAGAAATATTTGATGATTGGGCTCGGAAAGTTCAGCAACGAAACTTAGGCGTTACTGGTCGAATATTTGCAATAGAAAGTATACGTTCAAGAACGAGTCGTGGAAATGTATTAAAATTGAAAGTGAATTTTCTTCCTGAAATTATTACTCTTTCTAAAGAAGTAAGAAATTTACGAAATCTTGGTTTCCGTGTACCGTTGGCTATTGTAAATAAAGCGTATCAAGCCAACCAGCTATATCCCTTTGCCATTAGCTTGATTGAGAGCATCAGGACATATGAGAGAACACTTGAAAAGGTAAGATGTTTATATATACAGATTATCATCATCATCATCATCATCATCATCATTATCATTATTATTAAAAAATTTATTTTACTATTTTTAAATAACACCTTCCTTTTATTGTTCTCTAGAAATGTTTTTATTTTCTTGATATTTCTGTGTCATCAATATAAGTGTTATAATGATATATAGGGAAGTCAGTGCTTCAAAAATTCAAATAAAATAATAGAAAATGCTAGGGAATAGTGCCAGATTGAAGATTTTTTATATTAGATTTATTGACATTTCTAATCCCTTGGATCTCCAACATTTTTAGCTTACCAATCGGAGTCCCCACTGTCCCGCATTAAAGGTAGCCATTATATATGATGCTTCCAGGAACTATGCATCTTGCCTATATCTGCAAATATTTCTGTCTGTGCCTGCTTAGCTATTGTAGAAAAGTTTGTACTGTGCAAGATGAAATTATTTTATTTTTATAAACATGAACGTTTTAAGGAAGATAATCCCAATTCTTTCAAGTATAAGTAGGATGCTTATAGGAATATGCAGGAACGTGAACAATTATAAACATCGATGTTTATTTCGTAATGGGCATGTACTTATTGCTTTCAACATATAATGTGACTCAAAAAAAAAAAAAAAAAAAAAAAAAAGAAAAAAGCAAGGAAGCAACTCAAAAAGTATTGGAAATTAATCAGAATTCCAAAAGTTTTTCAACATTTTGCCAGCTTTTGTAGTTGTTGAATTTATTGGAGATATCAAATTTGTATTTGCTCTCTATGAATATTATTATAGAATATAATAGAAAGAAATATGAAGTTTTTTATTTATGCATATTTGAAAATAGATTATTTGAATAAGTTAACTATATATTGGGAATTGATAATGCCTTAAATTGTGATATCAAGTATAATTTGTATTTATAAAATTAATATGAAAAAAAATACTATGCCAGTATATAGCCAGTGTATATTTAAATATCTTTAAGTTTGCATTGTGCCAGTTTGTCCATTACTGAATGGTACTCTGTATTTAATGTCGTGAAACTGTATTACAGAAATAGTTAGAAATGTAATGTTTTTTCGTATAATTATCATTGGTACATATTTTTTCTACAGATTGAGGATAAGGCCAGTATCATACCATTGGTTGCGGGTATGCGGAAAGATGTTTTATCGCTTATTTCTGAGGTGAGCTATTATAAATATCATTTTTTTTTTTATTATTATATATAATTTTATAATGCATTGTTTTAATTACTTTCATTTAATTTAGGGCATTGCTTTAATTTGGGAGAGTTACAAACTTACTCAGTATGTACAACGTCTATCAGATGTAGTCGTTTCTTTCCAAGAAAAAGTCGAAGATCTTTTGGTTGTTGAAGAACAATTGGACGTGGATGTTCGTTCTTTGGAAACTTGTCCTTATTCTGCAAATACTTTTGCTGATATATTATCGAAAATTCAAAAGTCTATCGATGAATTGTCTTTGAAAAATTATTCCAATTTGCACATATGGGTTGCAAGATTGGACGAAGAAGTAGAGAAAAATTTAGCAGCAAGATTGGAAGCTGGAATTAAAGCATGGACTGATGCTCTTACTGGGCGAAAAAAGGAAGTAGATTTAAGTATGGATACAGATGCACCTGCACAGCCGACACACAAGCCAGGTGGTGATCCAAAAATTCAAAATCAAATACACGAAGTTAGAATCACAAATCAAACGATGTATCTATATCCGAGCATCGAAGATGCAAGATTTCAGATAATGCAACAGCTATTTGCATGGCAGGCTATTGTTACTTCTCAAATACGTCTTCAAAGTTCTAGATATCAGGTAGGCTTGGATAAACCTGAATCAGGTACTTATAGAAATCTACTTACTAAATTACCCGCCGGAAAACAACCATTAGAAGCTGCTTATGAGGCAGTAGAATCGAAAATGAAGGATGTGGCTGATTATGTAGATCAATGGCTACGATATCAAGCTTTATGGGATCTTCAACCAGATAATCTTTATGGAAAATTGGGAGAAAATATTAATTTATGGATGAAATGCTTAAATGATATCAAGAAGACAAGGACAACTTTCGATACCTCAGATACTAGACGTGAATTTGGACCTGTTATTATAGATTTTGCTAAAGTACAGAGTAAAGTGTCTTTGAAATATGATTCATGGCACAAGGAAACTTTGGGTAAATTCGGAACTCTTCTCGGCAACGAGATGGCAAGTTTCCATGCACAAGTATCCAAATCTAGAAGTGATTTAGAACAACAATCTATTGAAGCAGCAAGTACGTCAGATGCAGTAGGTTTCATTACATATGTGCAATCTCTTAAACGTAAAATGAAAGTTTGGGAAAAACAAGTTGATATATACAGAGAGGGTCAGAGAATTCTCGAACGTCAAAGATTCCAATTCCCATCCTCTTGGTTGCACGTAGATAATATAGAAGGCGAATGGGGTGCATTCAATGAAATAATTAAGAGAAAGGATACGAGTATTCAAACGCAAGTTGCTTCTCTGCAAATGAAAATTGTTGCGGAAGATAAAGCTGTTGAAACAAGAACGATCGATTTTCTTAGTGACTGGGAGAGAGGTAAGCCAGTGGAAGGCCATTTACGTCCTGACGATGCTTTACAACAACTTCAACTATTCGAAAGTAAATTTGCAAGGCTCAAGGAAGAGAGAGACAATGTCGCAAAGGCAAAAGAGGCCTTGGAATTACAAGAACCAGGTGGTGTCTCTACTAGCGAGGATAGAATGCAAGTAGTATTTGAGGAACTTCAAGATTTAAGAGGAGTATGGTCCGAATTGTCTAGAATTTGGGCACAAATAGATGAAACTCGTGAGAAACCGTGGCTGTCGGTTCAACCACGAAAGTTACGTCAACAATTGGACACAATGATGGCTCAATTAAAAGAATTACCGGCAAGACTTAGACAATATTCTTCGTACGAGTATGTGAAGAAGATGTTGCAGAATTATACAAAGGTCAATATGCTTATCGTGGAATTAAAATCCGATGCATTAAAGGAAAGACATTGGAAACAATTGACGAAACAACTTAGAGTAAATTGGGTATTGAGTGAGCTTACTCTAGGTCAAGTATGGGATGTAAATCTACAAAAGAATGAATCTATTGTGAAAGATATTATTTTAGTCGCTCAGGGTGAAATGGCATTGGAAGAATTTTTGAAACAAGTAAGAGAATCTTGGCAAACTTATGAATTGGACTTGTTAAACTATCAAAATAAATGTAGATTGATACGTGGTTGGGACGATTTGTTTAATAAAGTGAAAGAACATATCAATTCGGTAGCTGCTATGAAACTCTCCCCATATTATAAAGTATTTGAAGAAGAAGCTTTAACTTGGGAAGAAAAATTGAATAGAATTAATGCATTATTTGATGTTTGGATAGACGTACAAAGACGTTGGGTTTATCTCGAGGGAATTTTCTCTGGGAGCGCGGATATTAAAACTTTATTACCAGTGGAAACATCACGATTCCAAAGCATTAGTTCTGAATTTCTTGGTTTAATGAAGAAGGTATCTAAATCTCCTATGGTCATGGATGTTTTGAACATACCTGGTGTACAACGAGCTCTCGAACGTTTAGCAGATTTACTTGGAAAGATACAGAAAGCTCTTGGAGAATATTTAGAGAGAGAACGAACCTCCTTCCCAAGATTTTACTTTGTTGGCGATGAAGATTTATTGGAAATTATTGGTAATAGTAAAAATATTGCAAGACTACAGAAACACTTTAAGAAGATGTTTGCTGGTGTAACAGCTATTCTTTTGAACGAAGACAACACGATCATCACTGGTATAGCTTCGCGAGAAGGTGAAGAAGTTATTTTCCAAACGCCGGTATCTACCATCGATCATCCAAAGATCAATGAATGGCTAACTCTTGTTGAAAAAGAAATGCGCGTTACTTTAGCATCGAGCCTCATGAAAGCGGTACAAGATATAAAACAATTCAAAGACGGCAATATTAATGCACAAGCATTCATGAGTTGGTGTGATAATTTCCAAGCTCAAATCATCGTACTTGCTGCACAAATTTTATGGTCCGAGGATGTAGAAGCTGCTCTTCACGAGGCTCAAAGTGATCCAAGTAAAAATCCATTGGAGAGAGTACTTCTTCAGGTTGAGGGTACTTTGAACGTTTTAGCAGACTCGGTACTACAAGAGCAACCACAATTAAGACGAAAGAAGTTGGAACATTTGATCAACGAATTTGTACATAAACGTACGGTTACGAGAAGATTGATTGCTAACAAAGTATCAAATCCAAAAGCATTTGAATGGCTTTGCGAGATGCGTTTTTACTTTGATCCCAGGCAAACTGATGTCTTGCAACAACTTACAATTCACATGGCAAATGCCAAATTCTATTATGGATTCGAATACTTAGGTGTGCAAGACAGATTGGTACAAACACCTTTAACCGATCGATGTTATTTAACTATGACGCAAGCTTTGGAAGCAAGACTTGGTGGTTCTCCATTTGGACCAGCTGGTACTGGAAAAACAGAATCTGTAAAGGCTTTGGGTCATCAACTTGGAAGACTCGTATTAGTTTTCAATTGCGACGAAACATTTGATTTTCAGGTAAATTTATTAAAAAAGTATACACACACACACACATATATATGTATATATATGTATATATCGTACAAAAAAAATTTTTTGCATATATATATTATTATTATATAATACTCGCAGGCCATGGGTCGTATATTTGTTGGTCTTTGCCAAGTCGGAGCATGGGGTTGTTTCGACGAATTTAATCGGCTCGAAGAACGTATGTTATCAGCAGTTTCTCAACAAGTTCAGACTATCCAAGAAGCTCTCAAGAGTCAAATGGAAGGAAAAAGAGAAGGAACTCTTTGCGTAGAATTAGTTGGAAAACAAGTCAGAGTCTCTACAGACATGGCTATATTCATTACAATGAATCCTGGTTATGCTGGCCGTTCAAATCTGCCAGATAATTTGAAGAAATTATTCAGATCCTTGGCAATGACTACGCCGGACAGACAATTAATTGCAGAAGTCATGCTTTTCAGTCAAGGCTTTAGATCGGCTGAAAAATTGGCTTGTAAAATTGTACCATTTTTCAAGTATGTGATAACATCGATAACTAGAAAATAATCCTTATATTAATTACGTTCATTAATTGGAAAATTAACATTTCAGATTGTGCGACGAACAACTTTCCAATCAATCCCATTATGACTTTGGTTTGAGAGCCTTAAAATCTGTACTAATATCTGCTGGAAATGTTAAACGTGACCGTATTCAAAAGATTAAGGAAGGCATGCATGGCCGTGGCGAAACGAATATAGATGAAGCTTCTATCGCGGAAAATCTACCAGAACAAGAAATCCTAATTCAATCAGTTTGTGAAACAATGGTACCAAAATTGGTGGCTGAAGATATTCCATTGTTATTTAGCTTATTAAACGATGTTTTCCCTAACGTTAATTATACACGTGCTGAAATGAAAGGTATGTAAAGAAATATATACATAAAAAAAAAAAAAGAATAGATTGTTAAAATGAAATCAAAATACTATATCTTATTTCCTTTTTTTTTTTTTTTTCCTAGGATTAAAAGATCAAATTAGAAAAGTATGCGCGGAAGAGTATCTCGTCTGCGGCGAAGGCGATGAACAAGGAGGAGCCTGGCAAGAAAAGGTAATTTATTCGTTTCTTATTATTTTACTAATAATGCTAGTGGATAATGATATGCATGCAAGGGATTTCTTAAGTTATAGTCCAGGTGCACACATTCTAATGCTTAAAATTTGTACTTCATGCATACTCAGGAAATGATAGGCGAAACTTGGATAGAGAAGGTGAGATCTAAGTACATATGTCTAAGTAAAATTATTATAATTTTATATATGTGTATATATATATATATATATATATATATATATATATATATATATATATACATATTCTATTTTAATTTAATTTATTTTATGTCAACGTTTATTATATTTTCGTATATTTTTGTATATAGGTTCTACAATTGTATCAAATTTGTAATTTGAATCATGGCTTAATGATGGTTGGTCCAAGTGGTTCAGGAAAAACAATGGCATGGAAAGTATTACTAAAAGCCTTAGAACGATTCGAAGGAATAGAAGGAGTAGCTCACGTTATAGATCCTAAAGCCATCAGCAAGGAAACATTATATGGTGTTTTAGATCCGAACACGCGCGAATGGACAGACGGTTTGTTCACTCATATTCTTCGGAAAATAATAGACAACGTGAGAGGCGAAATAAATAAACGGCAATGGATTATATTTGACGGAGATGTAGACCCTGAATGGGTTGAAAATCTTAATTCAGTCTTAGATGACAATAAACTACTTACATTACCAAACGGTGAACGTTTAAGTTTACCTCCTAACGTAAGAGTGATGTTTGAGGTACAAGATTTAAAGTATGCTACATTGGCAACAGTTTCTCGTTGCGGTATGGTATGGTTCTCTGAAGATGTCCTATCAACGGAAATGATTTTCGAAAATTACATGTTACGTTTAAGAAACATTCCATTAGAAGATGGCGAGGAGGAGCCTCTTAGCAAGAAAACTGCAGAAAAGGAAGATAGCGTTTCACCTGCATTATCGGTACAAAGGGAAGTTGCTAGTATTTTACAAAGTTATTTTGCACCAGATGGATTAGTGGTAAGGTGCTTGGAATATGCCATGAAGCAAGAGCATATAATGGACTTTACAAGATTAAGAGCCCTTAGCTCGCTTTTCTCGATGTTAAATCAAGCAGTTCGTAACGTTTTGCAATACAATCATAGTCATATTGATTTTCCATTGCCAAGCGAACAACTGGAACGTTATATGCCAAAATGTTTAATCTACGCATTGCTATGGAGTTTTGCTGGAGATGCTAAATTAAAAGTTAGATCAGATTTAGGAGATTTTATTAGATCAATTACGACTGTACCTTTGCCAGCACAAAGTAACATTCCAATTATAGATTTTGAAGTAAATATACACGGCGAATGGCTACCGTGGAGTAACAAGGTACCTCAAATCGAAGTAGAAACCCATAAAGTTGCCACTCCAGATATTGTAGTACCTACTTTGGACACGGTAAGACATGAAAGTCTTTTGTATACGTGGTTAGCCGAGCATAAACCATTAGGTACGTTGTATTTACTTATTTTATTTGTTAGAAAAATATTACAATTATTATCTATTTATATTAATACCTAATTTTTTGCAATAGTACTCTGTGGTCCACCGGGTTCAGGAAAGACAATGACTCTTTTCTCTGCTCTAAGAGCCTTACCTGACATGGAAGTCGTTGGTCTCAACTTTTCATCCGCTACAACTCCTGAATTATTACTTAAAACGTTTGATCATTATTGTGAATATCGCAAGACACCTAACGGTGTTGTACTTTCTCCCGTACAATTAGGAAAATGGCTAGTTTTATTCTGCGATGAAATAAATTTACCTGATATGGACAATTATGGAACGCAACGTGTAATATCGTTCTTGAGACAACTCGTTGAACATAGAGGCTTTTATAGAACGAGCGATCAAGCATGGGTCACGTTAGAAAGAATTCAATTCGTTGGAGCTTGTAATCCGCCAACAGATCCAGGCAGAAAACCGCTCAGTCATAGATTTTTACGGCATGTACCGGTAATTTACGTCGATTATCCCGGAGAAACATCTTTGAAACAAATTTATGGAACATTTACACGTGCTATGCTCAGGTAAGTTTAATGCCCTTTAATGATTTCATATACATTTAATTATTTAATACAATTCCTTTTATAATAGATCACTAAAGTCACTGATATATCTTTTAAATCATTTTTATAGATTGACTCCTTCTTTGAGAGGCTACGCAGAACCTTTGACAAACGCTATGGTAGAATTTTATTTAGCCTCTCAAGAAAGATTTACTCAAGATATGCAACCTCATTATGTTTATTCTCCACGTGAAATGACACGTTGGGTACGTGGAATTTGTGAAGCTATAAGACCTTTGGATAATCTTTCAGTCGAAGGTTTAGTTCGTTTATGGGCACATGAAGCACTCCGTCTTTTCCAAGATAGACTCGTAGAGGATTCTGAACGAGCATGGACGAACAAAAATATTGACACTGTGGCTATGAAACATTTCATGGCTGTGGATAAGGAAAGGGCTTTGACTAGACCAATTTTATACAGCAATTGGTTGTCGAAGGATTACGTACCTGTAAACAGACAGGAATTAAGAGATTATGTTCGAGCCAGATTAAAAGTATTTTACGAAGAAGAATTGGATGTTCCGTTAGTTCTATTTGATGAAGTATTAGAACATGTTTTACGAATCGACAGAATTTTCCGACAGCCTCAGGGACACTTGTTACTTATTGGTGTCTCTGGCGCTGGTAAGACGACTCTGTCTAGATTCGTAGCATGGATGAATGGGCTTTCCATTTTTCAAATAAAGGTATACTACTTTTTCGCTTCTCTCCCTTCTCACTCTATCTATCTGTCTATCTATCTTATTTATTTTTTATTTATATATATATATATCCCACTCTTTGTTTATTTTTTTTTATGAAAATATTGTTAATTTTAATCTGATTTAAAAGGTTCATAATAAATACACTGGTGAAGATTTTGACGAAGATTTGCGTCAAGTATTAAGGCGATCTGGTTGCAAAGATGAAAAAATAGCTTTCATTCTTGACGAATCAAACGTTCTAGATTCTGGTTTCTTAGAACGTATGAATACCCTGTTAGCTAATGGCGAGGTACCTGGATTATTTGAAGGCGATGAATATACGACTCTTATGACTCAATGTAAGGAAGGAGCACAAAGAGAAGGTCTAATGTTAGACTCTAATGAAGAATTATACAAATGGTTTACTGGTCAAGTTATGAAAAATTTACATGTCGTATTTACAATGAATCCAAGCACCGACGGACTAAAAGATCGTGCTGCGACATCTCCAGCGTTATTCAACAGATGTGTCTTGAATTGGTTTGGAGATTGGTCAGATAATGCGCTATTCCAGGTTGGCAAAGAATTTACTAGTCGAGTTGATCTAGAAAGACCATCCTGGAAGTGTCCAGATTTCTTCCCTTCTGTCTGTTCACTTATTCCATCTCAACCATCGCACAGAGATGCTGTAATAAATGCATGCGTTTATGTGCATCAAACATTACACAAAGCAAACACAAGATTAACTAAGAGAGGTGCAAGAACAATGGCAATTACTCCTCGTCATTATCTTGATTTTATTAATCATTTCGTTAAATTGTATCAAGAAAAAAGAAGCGACCTGGAAGAACAACAATTGCATTTAAATGTTGGATTAAGTAAAATCGCTGAGACGGTCGAACAAGTCGAAGAGATGCAAAAGAGTTTGGCAGTCAAATCGCAGGTAAGTTGATATTCAATTAATAAAAAGTATACATTTTGAAAGCAAACAAATTGAACTATTGTTTTAATGATATTCATTCATTTCAGGAATTGCAAGCTAAGAACGAAGCTGCCAATGCTAAATTAAAACAGATGGTTAAAGATCAGCAAGAGGCAGAGAAGAAGAAAGTACAGAGTCAAGAAATCCAACAGCAGCTTGCTATACAAACGGTTGCTATTAATCAAAAGAGAGACGATGTTATGGCTGATCTAGCACAAGTAGAACCAGCTGTTATTGATGCACAAAATGGTACGTTCTATACCTATTTAATAAAAATCATTTTCACCATCATTTTTTTATTAGAAAACATAATTTTTTTATTATCATTATTATTATATTATTCATCGTTGTTCATGTTTTTTCTTTTTTCTTTTTTTTTTTTAATTGATTATTATTATTACTATTATCATTTACGTGTATTATGCACGATGATCTATGTTCGATCGATTTGCATCGAATCTAGCCGTGAAGGGGATTAAACGTCAGCATCTCGTCGAAATCCGATCTATGGCGAATCCTCCAGCTATCGTAAAGCTAGCGTTAGAATCGATTTGTCTTTTACTCGAGGAAAATGCTGTAGATTGGAAACAAATTCGTACAGTTATAATGAAGGACAGCTTCATACCTACTATCGTCAACTTCAACACAGAAATGATCATGTAAGAAGTTCAACTACGGATCTGCTGAATGTACAACGCGCACGTGGAAGATTAATCTAAACAGAAGCCGTATTATAACTGCTTGATATATGTTCTGTTTCTTCACCATATTCCTTTTGTTAATCATGGTACACGTGTATTGATATACATGCAAATCGTTGATTTACAATATATACAAAATGTATTTTGACTTGTTTCTATTTGCATATGTATTAATACTTGTCTTTTGTATATATTACATGTTATATTGTATGTCTAACTTATTTGTAGGTCTGTCAAAATGAAAAATCGTGGTTTATAATTACGATGCTTCCTTCCCATAATCATGAATAACTTATCTAATGTGTCTAAATGTGTTTTCTTAGTACTATATAAAATTGTTTCGTGTTTTTCGTATAGCCGTGAAATCTATAAAGAAACAGCATTTAGTCGAGGTTCGCTCTATGGCGAATCCACCAGCTATTGTGAAGGTTGCATTGGAGTCTATCTGCTTATTGCTCGGTGAAAATGCCAGTGACTGGAAATCTATACGCGCGGTCATCATGAGAGACAATTTTATCAATACCATTGTCTCTAATTTCAGTACTGAGGATATTACGTAAGCATGCTTCAATGTTTGTTTCCTTCACTAAAACGGTAAACTTCTAACGAGATCAAATTAGCTAACATATTAATTGTATATAATTATGTTTTATATAATGCTAAATCAAGTCGTGATTTTTTTTTTTTTTTTGTTTTTTTTTTTTTTTTTTTTTGATTACTCCATACAGACAGAGAGTGTTCTACTCAAATTTCATAAGATAGAACACATATGTTAATACGTTTTTCTCATTCGTTATAATTTTCCTTTATTCTTGTATACCTCAAATTATGCTGAAATTATTCGAATAATTAACATCCAGTAATCTGACTATCTCTAATGCAATAACAATACACATTATCACGATTGTGCAGAAGTCTTTCATTTTGTGCTTGCACGCCGCCAATAATTTCCAAATATAATTGTTACTAATCAAAAAGTTATATGTTTATAATGTTCAACTAACGCACAACGTTATATTATATGTGATCGTTTAATTAAAATGGAAATTTATTACGTATCACGATTAAACACGTGGTATTATATTTAATACAATATTTGTGTAGTGACGAGGTGAGAGAAAAAATGAAGAGTCGATACTTAAGCAATCCTGATTATAACTTTGAAAAAGTCAATCGTGCTAGTATGGCTTGTGGACCTTTAGTAAAATGGGCTACAGCACAGGTAAATATAATAACCTTTTATATTAAAACGGATTAAAGAATTGTTTTTAATGAATGTTTTTATTTATACGATCATTATGTTGTTTTAGATTGAGTATGCTGATATGTTGAAACGAGTCGAACCATTGAGAGAAGAACTTCATTCTTTAGAACGACAAGCAGAAACGAATAAATTAAAGGGAGAAGAAGTAAAGAATTTAATTGCCCAATTGGAACAAAGTATAGCATCATATAAGGAAGAATATGCTCAACTTATTTCTCAAGCGCAAGCTATTAAAGCTGATTTAGAAAGTGTACAAGCTAAAGTAGATCGATCGATCGCTTTATTAAAATCATTGGTCATCGAAAGAGAACGTTGGGAAGCAACTAGTGAAACGTTTAAGAGTCAAATGTCTACTATAATCGGTGACGTATTATTGTCATCGGCTTTCCTTGCATACGCCGGTTATTTCGATCAACATGTAAGTTATATGACATGATCCTTGTTAAATACGTATACGACGATCTTTTATAGATCTTAAATAAATAAATACATTTTTACAGTATCGTCAAAATCTATTCACCACGTGGTGCCAGCATCTTCAACATGCGAATTTACAATTCCGAGCGGATATTGCTAGGACAGAATATCTGTCTAATCCAGACGAACGTTTGAGATGGCAAGCAAACGCATTGCCTACTGACGATCTTTGCACAGAAAATGCTATTATGCTCAAACGATTTAACAGATATCCCTTGATAATCGATCCTTCAGGACAAGCTACAGAATTTATAATGAACGAGTTTAAGGATCGAAAGATAACGAAAACTAGTTTCTTGGATGATTCGTTTAGAAAAAATCTTGAGAGTGCTTTACGATTTGGTAATCCATTATTGGTACAAGATGTGGAAAATTACGATCCGATATTAAATCCAGTTTTAAACAGAGAACTTAGGAGAACTGGTGGACGCGTGTTAATCACACTCGGAGATCAAGATATTGATCTTTCACCTTCCTTTGTAATATTTTTGTCGACGAGAGATCCCACGGTAGAATTCCCACCGGATATCTGTTCTCGTGTTACCTTCGTCAACTTCACCGTCACTAGAAGTTCTTTACAAAGTCAATGTCTCAATCAAGTTTTGAAGGCCGAACGTCCGGACATCGACGAAAAGAGATCTGATTTGTTGAAACTTCAAGGAGAATTCCATTTGAGATTAAGACAACTCGAAAAGTCATTATTGCAAGCATTAAACGATGCCAAAGGCAAGATCCTTGACGATGATTCTGTCATAACGACTCTCGAGACATTGAAACAAGAAGCTGCTGATATTAGTAAGAAAGTTGAAGAAACTGACAAAGTGATCGCAGAAATTGAGACTGTCTCTCAGCAATATATGCCATTGTCTCAAGCCTGTTCAAATATGTACTTCACAATGGATAGTCTCAATCAAGTACACTTCCTATATCAATATTCTTTAAAAATGTTTTTGGATATATTTACGTCGGTATTATCGCAAAATCCTAGATTAATTAATATATCGGATTATACACAAAGATTATCCGTTATTACCAGCGATCTATTCTCCGTCTGTTATGAACGAGTTGCCCGAGGAATGTTGCATACAGATAGATTAACCTTTGCTTTATTACTTTGCCGTATTCATCTAAAGGGCATAGCTACTGAATCGACTTACGACAGTGAATTTACGTTCTTCTTAAGAGGAAAAGAGGGTGTATTAAATATTCGTGCGCCACCGGTACCCTATTTAAGTTCGGAACAACAGGAAGCGATGATGCGTATAAGTATAAGACTTCCAGCTTTCAAAAAGCTTGCAGAGAAGATACAAGAGAATAGTGATTTTGCGGCATGGCTACAATCTCCAACGCCAGAGACTTGCGTTCCCAAACTTTGGGAAGAAGAAAAACCATTGTCACCTATTGGTACTGCTATGCATCAATTATTGATAATACAAGCGTTCCGACCAGATCGAGTAATCGCAGCTGCATCTTTAGTCGTGATATCTGCACTTGGAGAATCGTTTATGGCTGCAGCAGAAATAGAACTTGATTTTGCTTCCGTCGTAGAGAATCAACTTAAAGCGACCGTCCCAGCACTACTTTGTTCTGTCCCAGGATTCGATGCATCAAGTAGAGTCGACGATTTAGCTGCAGAATTGGGTAAACAAATAGCAAGCATTGCCATTGGCTCTGCCGAAGGTTTCAATCAAGCTGACAGAGCTATCAACATGGCTGTTAAAGCTGGTAGATGGGTAATATTGAAGAACGTACACCTGGCTCCGCAATGGTTGGTACAGCTCGAAAAGAAACTCCACAGTCTGCAACCACATGCCAGTTTTCGTTTATTCTTAACGATGGAAATCAATCCAAAAGTGCCGGTGAATTTATTAAGAGCTGGTAGGATCTTTGTCTTTGAACCACCTCCTGGTATAAGAGCAAACTTACTTCGAACGTTCAGCACGGTACCGGCATCTCGTATGATGAAGGCACCTAACGAAAGAGCACGACTTTACTTCCTTCTTGCATGGTTCCATGCTATCGTACAAGAACGTCTTCGTTATGCTCCTTTGGGATGGGCGAAGCATTATGAATTCAATGAGAGTGATCTTAGAGTTGCCTGTGATACACTCGATACTTGGATAGAAACCACAGCTATGGGTAGAACCAATTTACCACCAGAAAAGGTACCTTGGGATGCTTTGGTGACATTGCTATCTCAATGTATTTACGGTGGTAAAATCGATAACGATTACGATCAACGGCTCTTGACATCATTTTTACGAAAATTATTCACTCCACGATCATTCGAAGCTGACTTTGCGTTGGTTGCTAACGTAGACGGAGCACAAGGAAGTCCAAGACATATTACAATGCCAGACGGCACTAGACGAGATCATTTCCTTAAATGGATAGAATCCTTAGCAGATCGACAGACTCCTTCTTGGCTTGGTTTACCGAACAATGCTGAAAAAGTACTTTTAACGACCAGAGGAACCGATTTAATATCAAAGTTACTCAAAATGCAACAATTAGAGGATGAGGATGAATTGGCATATTCCAATGAGGAATCATTGGTTACTCCTAGAGAGGCAGAAGCAGATGGTCGTCCATCTTGGATGAGAACTTTACATAATTCAGCGTCCACGTGGTTGCAATTGTTGCCAAAGAATTTGCCAACTCTTAAAAGGACAGTGGAAAATATTAAAGATCCTCTCTATAGATATTTCGAAAGAGAAGTTAACAGCGGAGCTAAATTACTGCAAGACGTTATTCATGACTTAGAAGATATTGTATTAATCTGTCAGGTATGTCAATCGCGTTTGAAATCAATATAACTTATGATAAAACGATGATAAATAATTTATCTTTTGTGTTCAAAAGGGTGAAAAGAAACAGACAAATTATCACAGAACAATGTTGTCCGAACTTGTGAAAGGTATTTTACCAGGTGGTTGGAGAAGATATACCGTTCCACGAGGTTGTACTGTGATACAGTGGATCACTGATTTTAGTCATAGAGTATCCCAATTGCAAGAAGTTTCACGACTGGTTTCACAAGGTGGAGCGAAAGAGATCAAGGTATGCGTTTCTTCTCTTTTCATTCATGTTATTCGTTTTATTAAGAATTCTAATATTGGTTTTTTTTTTTTTTCATTTTTTTTTTTTTTTTTTTTTTTTTTTTTTTTTTCATTTTTTTTTCTTTATCAACAGAGTTTCCCTGTCTGGCTCGGTGGTTTGTTAAATCCTGAAGCTTATATCACCGCGACACGGCAATGCATTGCACAGGCTAATAGTTGGTCTCTCGAAGAGTTGCAATTAGATGTAACGATTGGAGATGGAGATAACATAGCCACTGATGATTGTTCGTTCGCAGTGACTGGTCTGAAATTACAAGGAGCACAATGTAGAGATAATCAATTATATCTTACTTCCACTATTATGACAGATTTGCCAGTCACAATGTTAAGGTGGATCCGATCCTCTACCGAGGAAGCTAGAAAAGGCAAATTATCTTTACCAGTATATCTAAATAGTACTCGTACGGAATTACTTTTCACGGTTGATTTAAATATCGCTCCTAGTCAAGACCCGCACAGCTTTTACGAAAGAGGAGTAGCTGTGTTAACATCTACTGCTTTGAACTAATTTTAATTTATATTTTCTTTAGTTCAAAAATCGCGTTTAGAAAACACTTTCGCTGTTATTATAAGCAACGATAATACAATTTATTTCAAATGATATATATATATATATAGTTGTCTTAAAAGACAAAATAATAATACAAAAGCTTGTAACATTTTAATAATACTAATTATAATAATATAAAACATGTAAATTCCACGAAGCCGTTGGATGTAACTTTAAACGTGCAAAAGATAAAACTATTTAATGCGCCTAGCGTTATTAAAGAAATAAAAACGTATTTATAAAAAAGAAAAAAGAAAAAAAAAGAAAAACGAAAAAAAAAGGCAATGTTTTAACAAAAAGGTTGTAATATATATATATTTCGCTTCTTTTTTATATACATTTCTTCTGCTGCTTTGGGAAATCATTTGCTCTAACAAAGTTACATTATGTTGCTCGGATGTAAGTAATAAAGTAACTATAATATTTATATCGATAATTGAATGGTATATTTAAAGAAGTGTATATGTACATACACCCCAACACACAAAATGAGATTGTATGTAGGGTACTTTTATTGAGCGTTGCAGCCTTTTTCTTTTTCTAAAGAATAAACAATAACTGAATAATTTAGATTATAATCAATTTCACAGCTATGGCCTATTTGTAAAGTGAAATACGTACGTTTTTTTTTTTTTTTTTAAATATGTTAGCTACTATACTTAATAGTTGTAAGATTTATTCTGTTAAAAAAATTATCAATATTTTAATAGAATTTAAAAAAAAAAAAAAAAGAAAAATACATTTATTCATTTTAGAGAACGATTGAATTGCTGCATCACTTGAAAAGAATATCCTACCATTCAATAATAAGTCTCTATATTATCGCGACTCATTTGCTTTATTTATTTATTATAATATAAGTGTCTCTTATTTAATGTTTAAAAATATTAAAATGGGTTATGAATGTTGCAAGTTTTTTACTATTTTCGCAATTATAGGTATTTAATAAATTAATAATTAATTGTGAAATATTATACTGATTGTAAAATTTTTATTTTGAAACATCCAATATATCCAATATATATTTATTTATTTATTAGGAAGAGCAACAACACACACAACTAGAAAAATTATAAAAGAACATAAAAACTTTATTATGGTCCATTATGTCAGGTATAGCAGTTACATTTATTTTATGAAAAGCTGATAGATTATTTATGATATTACACCACTATAAAGGAGTTATGTACTTAGCGATGCAAATTCTACGCGCTTCTGTTCTTTTCCTATGAGAAAGTCTTGACTTGAAACGAAGGTCTCTCTTGTACGAGTGTATATTAATTTAATTACGATATGAATCTATTAAATCGGTTCAATTGTAATTGATGGAGAGTTTTCAAAGGAAATATATTATACATATTGAGTTGGACGGACTATACACTCGTAGACTCAAATATATATATATATTTATATATATATATATATATTTATATTTATATATATAACAGGCTCTAAAAGATATATTTAATAAGTAGTTGATTGGCCCGCATCCTAAATTAAGTCATAAAATGCTATATATATTTACAGTAACGAATGTCTCCAAAAAAAAAAAAAAAAAAAAAAAAAAAAAAAGAAAAGAAGAAGAGATAAAGTAAATTATTATATTACAAGAAGATATCGTTTGTACGAGCTCATCTAAAATGCCAATTAGCAAGAAAACAGCATGATCCCAACTAAGTTGTAATCACGTGAAAAATAATATCTAAGTTCAACTGTATCTTTGCACAAACGAATGCGAATATTCTAAAGGCCCAGAGAAACTTGACTTTCCCTTTTTTTTTTTTTTTTTTTTTTTCTTTCTTTTTTTCTTTTTGCTCATAGAAATAAAGACTAGAATAATAATCTTTACGTCCAAGGAGCTTAGGCAGTAATTCGCTAAATTAATAATCTTTTTTTGAACACACATTTATATTTCATGAGCTAATTGAACATAAAAAAAACTATTAGATCCTTTTTTGTTTTGTTTTTTTTTCTTTTCTTTCTAACGATCGTCCAACATATAACTGAGAGCGGAATAAGAATGATTCGTACGTTGATTCGTAAATTATTTCAAAATGCGACGGGACACAATAAACGCGTTTGAAAAGAAAAAGAAATAAATACTACGAAGAGAACACGAATGAATTATAATCTCCTAAAGGAGAAAGATGCAGCGAGCGTGAATTAATTTACATGTAAGCGGTCCAGATTTAGAACCGGAGAGAAGAATCCTTCAGAAAGAAAGTCGTCCAAAGGCAAAGATGATTTGTTATGAGAATGATAAAGGAGGAGAGGAGGATATTGCCATATAGCAAATAAAGCTCGAACGAATGAAGGAGGAGGGGTATAGGTAGGTAAAGAGGGGGGGAGGGGAGGGAGGGAGGGCCGAAGTCTATATCACAGAAATGGAATTTTCCATTTCGTCCGCAGTCTTCTTGTCTTCGCGATCATCGTCGATGTGTTCGTTGGGGACTAGAGAGACGTCCTTCGGAAGGACCAAGGAGTCTTGACCGATCGGCGCAGCGGCCTCGACTAGATTCTGAACGGACACCGCCGCGGTCGGTTCATCTTGACAGAAGCTTCTACGTAGGGACTGTTGCGTTCGAGCTGTCCCCCTTCTGATACTACTTCGCAAAAGATTTGCCACATCGGCTGCCGTGAGATTCATGCTAGCAGAGGATAAAGAATTGCTATTGCTGACGTTACATCCTCTACTACGAGTTCCTCTCTCCAAAGTAGAATGAGTACGTTCCACGGTGATTCTTCTATTACCATCTAACGAATCGATCCTAGTCATCCTATCGATGGTATTTGGCCTGTGTCTTTCACCAATACCAACTACAGTCGCTGATCTTCCATTGCGACCACTTCTAACGTTTGTTACTACCACGTCTGGTCTAGACTCGTTGTTCATGTGTATCGAAACGTCTCGACCATGATTATTCTGATTCATTTCGACCAGGACGGTAGCATAATCCGGAGGTGGTGGTTGCAATGCTGGCCTTTGCCTAGGTGCACTAGTTTCTCCAAGAACATTAGCGATACGTCTGACGCTTCGTCGAAAACTTTGACGTAACATCTTTGCTATTCTCGCACCAGTTGCCGTCGTGTAACTAGGTGGTGGAGTATATTTTGGTGGTGGATCTTCGAAAGGTACATCGGTCGTAGTCGGTAAAATACCATTTCCATGAATACTGGTACTGGTATCATTACCAATTTGCGTATGAGTATCCGCGGGGTCGTCGGTTTCAAGAGCCGGACGATAAAGTAGCTGAATTCTCTGTGAACGAAATTATAACGAACGAATTTAATGTTAAATCGTAATTGTCCATTGAAAGAGTATTTTTATATTATTTATTCTTATCTCATCTCTACGAAAACTTACGCCATTGCACTGATCGCAGTGACTTACGCTAACTTCCACTTGTTCGTTCTAATGTTAGCAATAACAAAGAAATCATTTGTTCGCTTTAGAAGATATATATATATATATACATATATATATATATATAGTTAGATAGATAGATAGATAGATAGATCAAATATAAAGAGAGTTTAATAATATTATACTTACGTCGAATATATCAGGCGGACCATTATTGAGATATCGACAAGTTTGGATTATTGCCACAGCTGGGATCGTTAATATTGGAATCAATTGAATTGCCGCACCCAATTGCCTCGCCCACACAGCCCAATAATCTCTGCTCGTTCGACGATACGAATAGAGCTCTCGGAATCCGTTGTTTTTGAACACGGTAATACTGAGTACCTGTTAGATAATAGACAGATAATTAGTTTTACGAAACCACTCGATTGTTCGGTCTATTTTAAATGGCATTTAATTATAAGCGCGACCGTGTTAAACGATTAACAGTATTTTACTGCCACTTATAAATATTAAATATGCAAGCTCACTAACGAACCATTAAAGTCACAGGTAGAATGACGTTCCATGTGAAAGATAGAAGTGGACCAGCCCAATGTCTGAGACATCGTCCCGTAGGTGGAAATAATTCTGCAACTACGGCTTCGCCACTGTGCGGTCGTCCTCTTACCGCGAACACAGCACCGACTTGTACCAAGTACAGAACCATTATCCACCATGCCCCACCGACCGTATAGTCCAGATAATACACAACGTAAATGCCCAACTATAATGGAAGAAAAAAAAGAGAGAAACACAAAAATAACAGTGTCAGTACGATTATGCAATGGAAATTTTATCCTCGTAATCGATCGATTCGACCGAACTACATTTTTTTTCCTATTCCCTTTATACATAGATAAATATATTTATATATATATATTTTTTTTTTTCCATTTTTTTTTTTTTCTTCTTTTTCGCTAGATAACTGATAGGATTACAACGATTCATACAACTAAGGACGGCATCGAATCACTCGTTCTTATATCCTTCACTTGAATCTCAAAAAACATAACGTCATTCTTCGTATATCCCGAATATCTAGCCAAAGTTGTGTGAGGAATGAACATATACAAGCCGGACTCTTTATTAGGCTTTTCCTTCGTATCGTTTTTCTCACGTTTAACACTTTTCACAATCTTTCTGAGATCATTCGCAGGATTTTCTTGATCCTTCAATATTACAGTAGCTCGGAGAATACAAGGCCAATCTAACAGAGGATCCCACTTTCCGTTTTCGACTTTAAGGCATCCTATCACGTGACGATCTTTCCATTGACCTATACCGTTAAGAAACAATTCCATTCTAAGAGTATACCCATAATCTTTGTTCAAGAAAATTGGACTATAAATCGGACAATCGTCTTCCTTCGCTTCGTTTATCTTCTCTTTGTATCTATCAATTCGCCATAAAAGACGACCGTTAGTCGAGAAAGGTCCAAGTTCTCGTAAGCAACACTTGCATTCCCTATCACTATCTTCCAAAGTATTTACCTTTGAATTACTATCTTTGATAAGTTCCTCAATGTACTTCAAATTTTCTTTCGCCTGAAATCTCAAAGCTTTAATATCCTTTTGTTGTTCAATAGTCGTATGAAAAAGTTCACGTGTATCCTTGCCGGTCGAGTCAACTTTTTCACGAAGTTCTTCATACTTTTTCATCAGATCCTTCGAGTCCTTACACCTCATCTCAAGCTCTAATTTCAAATCATGAATCCTCTTTAATTGTTCCTGCCAGATCCCACTCACAAGTATACTCTCTTTAGCAATGAACGTCTTCAAATCGCTCAGATCCTTAGCCCAATCATCGAAGAGTTTCTCATGCTTCTTTTGTTCGTCATCCAAACCAGCCTGCAATAATTGCAATTGTTCCGATATCTTTTGAAAACTCATACAAGTACGTTGTTCCATTTTGTCACAACTCAATTCAAGAACGTTTAATCTCTGATCCAACGTGACATTGTTACGACGAGTCTCCTCCATCGATTCTATCGTATTTAAACGCATCATATCCAGGGCTTCGTGTTTACGATGCAAAATAGTAAAATTTTTCGACATTGTCTCCGTCAAACGTTTACGTTCCTTTTCTGCTTCATTGATAGCGCCACGTAACAATGTCAATATCGATAAAACCTTTTCCTTCCAAAGAGAATCACGCGGATCTACTTTGATCTCGCTACTTCTTTTCGATATTCTCTTAGAGCATGATCTTTCGTGTATCTGCATGTTTCTTCTCGGCACGTACACTCCACATTTATGAGGGCATTCCTCTAACACGGCACCACAATGTTTAACGTGTTCAGGCAAATATCTTTCTTCCAAAAATTCATTACAAAAATAACATGGCACGCTTCGACGTACCACAGCATGCGCATTGTTATTCATCTTTAATTTTAATACTAATGTCGCCGTAATACCGTTCGCGCTCGTGACACACCATCGAAGTGGAACACGCAAGCAAGCAACTGATAAAAACTATCTGAGCAAACGAAAGATCGTCTGATACGGCCTGATAAAGATGCCTCGTAAAGAGTTAATGATATCACCAACGATGGATGATTTAAACATTACGATTCGTACTTGATATCGCTTAAGCACATTAATAGTTCATTCCTCGAAATAGCTTCGGTTAAGTCATATGATTATTTGTAATTTGTGTCTCATCGTGATGAGTAAAAATTAAAAAATTTCGGCTTATCTTTGGAAACTATCTTTAAATTCAACGCACCTGTGTGTATCTATTTTTTTTTTTTTTTTTTTTTTTTTTTTTTTTTTTTCCCCCCCTATAAAGTTATATTGTATATACCTCTGTTGCCATTGGTAAACCCAATATGTAAGCACAGGCGCAGCTAAAAAACGTGATAGTAGTCTCCCATAATTTCATCATCTTCGTGTTGATAGCCATTATACCGGTTATCACACAGTGCCATATCGCAAGCTATAACGTTAAGAATAAAAATGATAATAGAAAGACTCGTCTGCAATGAACAATAACATTGTATCACGTGTAATCTTTAATCACCTGTTGAGCTATTCCAAATAAAATGAGAATAAAGTAAAACAATATAGCCCAGAATGGTGAGACTTGCTCAGTCCCTAGCAACGCTAGAGTGGCAGGTACTAATTCAGTGGATAATCTCAATACTTGATATCCGGATTCGGTTGAAATATCAGCACCTGGTCGAGTAACTCGTTGACCAACCAAAAAAGATGCATGAGACATAAATCTTTCCGGTGTGCTAGTGTACCACGATGGCGCTGGTTGATTAACGAGTCGCATAAACGTATATCCTGATATTCTCTCTAAATACAAAAATATGAAAATATTAGATGCTGATATGTTGCATATACTTTCATAGAATTTATTAAAAGATTCCGTATATTTACCGAACGAACTAGTTGTGTAAATATATCCATGATGTCGGAGAATTTGTACACAGGTATTCGCTAAAAAGGCAGCGAGAAGTAAAACAACAAAAGTCAACACCACGACAAGACTGGTGTCTCTTTGTAAAAGATGTTTATGCTTGTTATGCGCTGCTATCTAAAATAAGGATATTTCAAGATAAGAAAAAAAAAAAAAAATCATCAAAATCTTTATTTCTATGATCAATGTGATTTTGATTTACCTGCATAGCAGCTGCCCCAAGTAAACCCCACGTAAGGAAAACCTCAGTGGAGGCAGCCACCCATGATTTACCGTTAATGAAAAATTCATTCCAAACAGTGGCAGGAAACAGCTGATGAATGGAACCAGGTGGTGTCAGCCCAAGTAATTTAGTACAGAGTATTAACGTACCAAACACAGGTACTAATGTAAAAACATATACCACCTTTCCATAAGATCTCAAACCTAAAAAAATATTAATCAGGAGTTGGAAAAAAAAAATTTATGAATGATTTCTTAGACGTACCTTTACTTAACGATACAAATACGATCATCCAAACGACTGCCAAATTAAATGCCACTTGAAATTTCAACGTAACAATGCCAGGATCAGGTTCGTTCAAATGATGCCTTTGTAAAACAGCACCACTGAAGTAATCCGGAACCGTCTCGTATAATTTATAGGTAGTACTACTATTGTGCGTAGGTCTACTGTCTTCTCGATACAAGAGAAACGGTTCTGCCCATCGATACCTATCTTGCTTCGTGATAAACGAATCCCTAGAGAGTAATGATGATCTCGTTATTAAAAATAATCGATGAACTTTGATCTCACGTTACCGTCGATGAGCTATCATCAAGAATTTTCTTTTCTTTTCTTCGTCTTATTATTAACTAAAGAAACTGTCGATTCACCTGAAGTATACGAACATCCAAGATACACCCACTATACTGTAAATTCCAATGAACGCTTGTGCTGTTAGCAAAGCTATTCCAACTCCTTGAAATAGAGGTGAGATTTTCCACATATCGACGGACCCAGTCGCTAATCTTTGACCGAGACATACTTGAAGCGTTAATAATGGTATTCCAAGTACTAGGGATAATATCAGAAACTGTACTATAAAGTTGGCTAGAAGCAAAAGGAAATTTACGATTACACATACATACATACATATATACATACATACATATATATGTGTGTGTATATATATATATATATATACACATTTATTTTTATCGATGACGACAATGGGATTTATTGAAGAAAGGAAGACACTGAAATGATCATTATCATCAACGAAAATCGATAACCATTTTCAAAGAGAGATACCCTTAAAGGAATGAAATGTAGCCTCTCTGCGGGAGGTACTTTGCTGATGTATGGTCAATTATAAAGAGAGAAAAAGAGAGAAAGGGAGAGAGAAAGCGGAAGACCTTTAATTATCCGTTAAGGTACTTCTCTCTTATTCGACGTGGAATTTATTTATGATAACCTCTATTAATTACCAACCCCAATAATTTAAAAATAATCCCAACAAGCCCCTATATATTTCATAATGGATCACTCACCTCCGAATTGTATACTAAGAATAGCGAATCTACTGATGTTGAATAGGCCAAGTGTACAACCAAGACAAGCCAAGGCTGGACTAAGAGCGTGTGGCCACCTGCCCAAAGGATTCTCATCTTCGTCGTCATCTTCACCCCTGTCAGCATCTCTGTCAACGCCCCTCTGTCTTTCGCATGTCCTAAAATATATTACGAAAGAAACGTTTAACGTTTTTTTATTTCTCTTTATTTTCTTTTCTTTCTTTTTTTTTTTTTTTTTTTTTTTTTTTAATTACAATGTTTCAATAATCGTGATAAAATTTATTATCGAGAGGATGAATCGATTTCTAATAGAACTGGGTCGAAAGTAACATTACTGCGAATGTTACTTAGAGGCAAAGTTTATGGCTGATCTTTATCATGGTATTAGTACTTTATTTGCTTTTCTGTGTCATACCGCATTCGAGAAAATCGATGAATGAAAAAGCATGAGAAAAGTAATGTATATATGTATTTTTTTTCTACATATATATATAAAAATCTTATGGTTAATAATCTTTATCGTTTTGTCTTCAAAGAGACACACCTTGGATGATCATGCTGTATAATAACAATATGTAAGATTGAGGATCACAACATCTGTACCGTTATGGAGGGAATAGAAAGGTAAAATAGAAGAGCGAGAGAGAGAGAGAGAGAAAGAGAGAGTAACATAACTTCTCTTACTCTCTCGGTTCCACCTTAAAGCACAAACCGACCTTGTTTTGCATGAGAAACACGGAAATTCAGTCTTCGTGGTCTGCGTATTACACGAGCTTCGTCGTGATCGCAACGTGACGTATCCGACGATGATCATTGAATTATTCATTGTGCGAATGATAATATTTGACGAATGTTAAAGATAACAACGACTTTAAAAAAAAGGAAAAGCAAAAAAAAAAAAGAAAAAACAAAAAGAAAGCAATAAAACAGAAAGAGAACAGAATAAAAAGGAAACGACAAAATATACCGCGACGAAAAATATATCTGACAGAAGAATAAACATGTCGAAGGTATAAAAACATTTTTAATGAACTAAAGGCGAATAGATCAATGATCTAAACTTTTTATACGCTGATCACGTGACTCTTCGTTAATTTTTATCACGCATTCTCGTAAAATCCTATAACTACGAAATACGTGATAAAACTTTATATGCACTGTGGTAATAGTTATTTTGTATGATAAACATTAATGTATCTCGTCTTTCTCCCTTTTTTCATTTTTCGTATTCTTCGTTGTTTTCTTTCTCATGACGATGAAAATGTCGAAACGCCGTGACACTGAAAAGAGTTTTCTTCAAATGTCACGTAGAAGTCATCAGATACGTAGTTATTACTTTCGCTTGCGTGATGCAATTAATTTATTTCTATGTATCGTTGATTCATGCTAGTTTTGATTAGGCTGATATATACTCGCAAAGAAAAATGTACTTTATCGATCGTGTGACTTTTTTAATTAATTCTGAAACAATACCTTTTAAGAGATCTTCATTTTCGAGTTCTCAAAATATCATAGGACAACCTAGAGAGTAACGAGTTTATCGATTAATCGATAAACTAGCCACCTCTAATGACCATCGGGCAGCCCTCCACACCTAATCTCACTTTACGATTAGAAACACGCGAGTGTAACGTGGGTTTCTCTCTATCGTCAATCATTAAATCTTGATTACAAAAATAAAAAAAAAAAAGGAGAGAAAAGGGAGAATGTTTCTTAATCATAAAATATATTTGTTTTCGGTAAACTACGATATTTTTCCTGAGGTCAAAGTAAATTTGAAATATTTGAATACATAGATAATATCTAGCACGTTTTGATTTTACATTTAGTTAACCTGGAATCGTGCGATATTCTGTTTGCAATGTATTCCATGACACAGTAAAACGGAAATACTAATAACACATTGCCGCTTTTACAATTGTACACCGATGAAATATCGTTTTTTATGCATTATCATTTACTATCTATCGTGATTTATCTACTTCAAGGTTCGAACCAATGTTGAATGAAGAAAAAAACGATAACAAAAAAGAAAAAAGAAAAAAAAAGAAAAAAGAAAAAAAAGGAAACAAAAAGAAAAATCCACGAGAATAATATCGATTCGAAAAATTTCAATTTGTATTTGTGAGTTCCTCGAAAAACTCTTCCCGAATGATAATAATTTAAAAATAACGATTATTCAATATTAATTACACAAGAATATAACTTAAAACATTTGACATTTTCTCAGATTTCATAGAATGATGTAAAGAAGCAAATAACGTTATGTCCCGTGACGTTAACTCAACAACGTGTTCCCTCGATCGATGATGATGTATTCATTACGAAGAGATTTCATCCGGAAAAGAAGTCGCGGACTTATGCATTCGAACAATAAAAACCCTCTTCTTCTCTCTGCCTATATTATTTCGAGCAGCTACCTAACTTACGTATTGATATAATTTCTCTTCGTTCCGTTAATAAAACGATTCACCATTGTTCCCATCTCCATGTCAATATTTATCGGTAAAGAAATCATTGAAAAATTATTCTTCCACGCTTGAAAAATATTGATAAACGTTTTCTTTTTATGGTTTTAACAATTTTTTCCTTTTCTTTTTGCTTTATTTTTTATTTATTTTTGTATTTCTTTTTTGTTTTTTACAAACATCACCTTGAAATAAATTCATTGTATAGTCAACTCATAAACGTAGTTTTGCAGATGTAACAAATATGAATTATAATTTACGATCTTGTACGTTCGAACGGTGAGAAAAAGAAAGGAAAAAGAAAAAAAAATTCGTCGGTAAGATCGAACGCTCATTCATTCAAGAATCGATCCTACCGAAGGCTAATTTATAAACAAAGTTTAGGCGATATAATAACTGTGTATATATATATATATATATATATCTTTGAACGCCTCTCTAAATTCTAAAGAAGTCAATCGAATGAAACCATCGTCTTACGTTCACGTTCTCCACGATTACCAGATCCGGCAACCTTGATCCGCATTCGTGAATATCCTATAAGGATTTCTTTCTTTCCAACAACTTCCAAGACAGTTGATATTCTCGAATAATACTATTAATCCATTAACTTAATACTTGAGTATTAAAACTAATAAAGCTATTAAAGATTTTATAGATCTTTGATATTCAATGTATTCTCGATTTATATCGAAGAAAATTCTACAGATTTTCATTTAAAACGTTATAAGAATTCACGATTAAAACAGAAATATAAAGTTAAATTTAATCGTATAAATAAATTATTCAGGAATCATTTTTTATATAATCTTTGGCATTTATAAATCAAAAGGAAACGATTAATTCCTCTTCATCAATTTCTTCCTCAAAAGATAAAAGAAGATGTATCTGTATGTTAAATAGAAACGATACTAAAACTGATCATATATAAATATAATCAATTACGTGATGTTCGCGTTAGGTTAAGATCGAAACAAAGATCTATGTCTGTCTTATACTACTCGTTACTTCTCTCATAATTCTTTTTATCTTTTCTTTTATCTCATAATTCTACTTACGTATATTTACTTTTTTGCATATCAAAGAGCTTTTACATTCTTTCGTATACGTCATCGCAAAGAAAATTACAAGTCCAAGTACGAAATTAAATGAGATATTGTTCATGTTTCTAACGTGTTGTAATTTTGTTTTCTTATTTCTTTCTCTCTCTCTCTCTCTCTATCTGTCTCTCTCTTTCTCTTAATAATCATCTCATCTTAATAATTTCTTTAAACAACGTTTGATGTTTACGTTGAGTACAATCAAACTACTATTAGTACTACTATTATGTATACTTTATAATATTTTTTAATGATCACGTTTATCACGTTGGATTAAAGTTCCTTTGAGAAATTTTAATATATATATATATATATATACAAACGTTATTAGGATCATTAGGATCATGAAGAAAAAAATATCGTTTATTTTTCCCTGTTAATAAATTATACCTGATTCGATGTCTACGTTGACTGCAATAAAAGTACTGCTGACAGATCACAGGATCGTGGTTCATTCTTAACACATGTCACGATGTCTTTAATGTCAATGACCCTTGTCTACCGCAATCTCTATCAATCCTTTTCTTATTATCTTCTCTCATAGATATCTTCTCTCGAAACTGTTTTTTCTTTATTCTTTTTTTCTTTTTCTTTTCTTCTTTTAAGTTTTCATCGTAGATGAACAATCGGATGGGATGGGATGGGATGGGATATGGTAGTTCAAAACGTTCGAGATAAACCGTTCCTTTTTCCTCCTCGTTCCACGAGGTCGATTTTAACGAGACACGAGACACAAGATGACAACAATCGAATTTCGAAATCGCTTGTTTCCTCCGAGTTATACTTTCGAAAGAGAGTCACTTTTGCAGCTTCGTTTGTCTCCCAGTCTTCTATTGTCTTTTCGAATACGAAGCAACCAACACATGTTGGTTCATTGTTGCACCCACACCCATCGCCATTCCTTTAGTATCTTTATTTTGCGCACGCACTTTTTTCCTTTTCTTTTTTCTCTCCTTTTTTTCTTTCTTTTCCTTCTCTCTCCCTTCCTCCCTCTCTTCCTCTCTCTCTCTCTCTCTCTCTCTCTCTCTCACTATGTAATTTTTCTCTTGGCAAATACCAACTCACAGTTCTACTCTCTTGTGATGTTCGATACAAACTGAAGGACTCTTATTCTTCCGACGTAAATGTAAACAAGAAAATCGTAAGAGTGACACGAATAATCAGAATAATCACGCTCATGTGATGTTTTTTTTGACGCACATACACACGTATACGTTACTCACACAGACGTTAATTGCAGGCTTAACAAATGATGAATAAAATAACGGAAAAAAAAGACGATCGATCATAATTCACGTTATTGCTGAAAAACAAAAGGAAAAAAAAAAAAAAAAAAAAAAAAAAAAAAAAAAAAAAAAAAAAGAAGAAAAAGAAAAAGAGAAAAAAGTAGATAAATCGTTTGTTTTTTTTCTTTTCGATTAAAAAGGAAATGAAAAAGATAAAAATCCGATTGAATTATCTTTTACGAAATGAGTTTTCCTTATCTGTGAAGAGTTTCTTCAAATCGCGTGAAACGCGTTGAGTTTCTTCCTTTAGTCGAATAGAACGTTGGAAGTAGAAAGCACGTGGCTGGTCGATGTCGCGATCGATTTTGCGGTCGACTCGAGGCGACGAGCAAGACGACGATCGGTGTGGCAAGAGAACGAGTCGAACCAGATAGCCACCAATGAAGAAACTTCACTATTAGAAATATATATCCTAGTATATATTCGTGTATCCGTCTGTCTCAGTGTCTATGTATGTATGTAAGTATATATATATATATATATATATATATATATATATGCATGTATGTATGTTGCTTTAAGGCTCGATCCTTGGAAATATTCCTTCCTCGCTTATTAGACCCGTCACGAGAAGCTACACCTCGCACTTAATTCTTCTGCAATGCAGGACTCTAAAATTACCCCTTTTCCTCTAGAGGATCGTTATCACTGCTCCGATTCCTTTCACAATTTCAAATAAGAAAACTCTCTTCTTCGTGACTTGCAATACATTTTATTCTTCTATTCGCATCGAAGAAAAATGATTGTATTCATCGGTAAGATATATTTATAGTTAAGTGAGCATACGCATCCCTTTCTATATAAAGTAAAGAGGAATCTTTACTGTGTCAAGATCAGCAAGAAGAGAACGAAGATATATGTAAATATATATATTCCTCCTTTACGCAATGTTTTCTTTATCAATCGTGTATACGCATTCGTACATACGTATATAATTAAACAATTAATTCTTGCGTAAATTCGACGAAAATCTTCGTCTAAAATGTCATCCACAATTCACAATCTTTACGTTTTCTTCGCTTCATTTGTATAACTTGTTCTCTTTGTTACTCGAGTATTAGCCGATTTCGAAATCGATCTTCTTATTTTTTCTTCTCTCTTTCTTTCTTTTTTTTTTTTTTTTTTTTTTGGAAAGTATCTACGTGAAATATTATATATCTATCCGTACAGAACAACGGAGAAAACCTTCGAATTAGTTTGATGAAAGTCTTGGCAACATTAAAGTGAAGGGGTCTCGTACGATTTAATGTCAAACTCTGTGAGAAGTTCTTTTTTCTAAACGTGACAATCTTCTTTTCCTTTATTTCTGTTTTTTTTCTCCTTTTTTATTTTTTTATTTTTTATTTTTTTTTTATTTTTGTTAAAGAATCTTTTACAAGAAAACAACCGTACGCGATTTTTAACTTTGTCAAAAACAACTCCGACTACGATGAGTTGTGTTCGAGCGAACCTTGAAGACTCCCGATCGTTGATGCCAGCCACGGCTTGGTATACCGCGTATTTCTCTCTCTCTCTCTCTCTCTCTCTCTCTCTCTCTCTCTCTCTCTCTCTCTCTCTCTCTCTCTCTCTCTCTCTTTCTCTCCCTCTCCCTGTCCTTGTTTCTCTTTGTCTCTTTTCCCTCTCTTCCTCTTTTTCTATCTACTTCTACAATCTACATCATATAGCGTACCATCGTGTATGAACGTTGTGCATAACTGTACACCGCTACATCACGCGATTCAAGTACATTTCGATTCGAACACGTGCGTTATCACGTGTGTCCATGCGTGATAATTCTATAAAAAAATGAAAGAAAAAAAAGATAATTTTAATAAACTGGACGATCGTCCAATTCGAGATTTGTAGAAATTCATTCTTTGATCTATTTCTTTCTTTTTCTTTTTTTCTTTTTTAAATTATAAAATCGACTAAGTTTCATTAATGACGACCAAGCAAAACTAATTATCTTCTTTATCTTATATATATATATGTGTGTTAATAAATTCAACGAATGTATAATATAAGAAAAAAAAATTAGGAGAAAGGATAATTACTTTGGCTTAAATTAAAGATAATAAAGGCATTAAGAAAATTAATAATAATTCTATACGAAGAATTTCTCTCGAAAGGGTTTTCCTTCTTAAATCTGATAAAATAATTTTTTTTTTGTTTTTTTTTTTTTTTTGACAAATGAATTGACTCATTCTTATTTTGCAATACTTTGAATAGTTATTTCACCATTCTAGAAAATAGGAAGAATACAAGGTAATTCATCACAAGGATAGCTCATGATACTGAAAAAGTCTATGCGAAGGTTACATTTAATTGATCGTTTCTCACATTGACCATGTGTTACTATATCGATCACGAATGTATATATATATATATGTATATATTATCGTGGCAGTAATTATAAAAATGGTACAAGATCAGGACAGGTTTTAAAAATAATTGGATTCATCACTTATTTGGAATTATATCGATCTACGTAATGATATCCATGGAATTACTACAAATATATATAGGTATATACTTATATTGAATGAATCATATAAAACTGAAAATGTGAATATCATGGTTATATCTCCGGATAAAAATATACATTTCAGCGTAAAGATAAATCAAGGTAAATTTAAAACGTTTTAAATAATCTCAGCTGTGATTACTGTAAAAGAAAATTATTTATATATATATATATATATATATATATATATATATATACATAATTTGGGGATATTATCATAACAATCAGCTGATATAGACATCGAACTAAAAAAAATCCTTAAATAATATCATAGTAGAATCTTTCCTTGGAGTTCAGTCTAGTGTAATGCAGCGAAAAAAAAAAATATATATATATATAGAGAGAGAGAGAGAGAGAAAAAAAATCGAAGGCAAGCAAGAAGCAGAAAAAAAAAGAAAAGGAAAAAAAAGAGAGCCACGTAATGTTTTATTCAAAGTCATGACTAAGAACGGAAATTTAAGGGTTGTGAATTCGTGTCGGCGGTCACGTTTGCATTAGCTTACTAAGAAACACGTATACTCGTACACACACATACACGCATGCACGTAGATATTTTGTTAGTTAAATATCATAGAAAATTTTTAATTCCTTTAATCTCGATTAGTCGAGAAACATTTAAAAAATTTTCTTTCCTTCTTTTTCCTTGAGTATGTGCAAACGACACGTATCATCGTCTGACTTTTTCGAGAGTATCCGTTTAACTCGCGGGAAGGACATTTATGTTTTGCAACTATGAAAAATAATGCTAGTAGCTTAATACCTAACATTCGATTAAAAAAAAAGAAACGCGAGAGAGAGAGAGAGAGAGAGAGAGAGAGAGAAATAAAAATCTATGCAGAATCTTCGTGATTAATCTTCCATGTGATTACGAAAATGATGTAATCAAATAAAGTTGCAAATAAATATTTCATCTCAAAATTTCTTATTCGATTTTTTTTATCCAATTCGCAGATTAATTGTCTTCGAAGCAAAGTATAAAAAAAAAAAAAAAAAAAAAAAAGAAAGTAAGAAAGAAAAAAAAAGATCTTAAAAACATTTTCAAACAAATCCATAAAATTACATGTCGATCTTTCGATGATAAAACATCTTAAAAATTAGTATCGATTCTGTATAATACTAAATAAAATAATATAGATATAATTATAAATTACTTAGTCGAGAGAAAATAAATAAAGCTGAGATTATGTACATATATTTATATATATATATATAGAGAGAGAGAGAGAGAGAGAGACGAGATTCGATCTGTTACGATGTTCTCTCTACGACGACTTGGTTGCTACTAATGCGATATAAAAAACAAATTAAATTAATCTGAAATAAGGAGAAGGGAGAAATAAAAGAGAACGGGGTCATGTTCCCCTCCGCTATGATTCCCGTAAGATGTTGTTTATCTCTTAATATTCTTCACTATTTCACGTTAGTATATATATCTCTCCTTAAGTCATCGATAATCATGAACACCGAGTAAATTGCGATTTCTCTCTCTTTCTCTCTCTCTATCTTGAAATACACCAGTTGAAGTAGAGAACAAATATTTGATAATTTGATATCGTGAATCTTTATTAAGAACATTTTCAAAAATACCGTTCGATCGAACTATAAATTCTCAAAGAGAAAGAGAGAGAGAATTTCTCTTTTTGAAACTATCCAAAGAGATTTAAATAAATATTATTCGAAAAAATTTAATTAAAATAAATCTTTTAGAATCTCTCTCTCTTTCTTTTTTTTTCAAAGCGATGATTTTATTATTTTCAAAGCGATGATTTTATTATTTCCTCATTTAAACGAAATGATCGGTGCAGCAGTACTGCAGCTAATGTATCAGGATAGCAGATAGAAGCTGGAGGCGAACGAGGTTTGCCGCCTGATGCAACCAATGCACCGGTGCAAGTGCATCGCGAACTTTATTTATAGACTCTCTACGCGCGACTCGCTCGATTCCCTTTGTGTCCAAAAACGTACGGGTGAAAAAAAATAAAAGAGAAGAGTTAGTGCTAACTAACTGTATCGATCGCCAAGCTAATTGTATTTTTTACTAGATCAGAGATAGATATGAACGAGAAAAATGAAAATGTATATTTTTAAATAGATTTTTGATCGAAGAAATTTCATTCGAAAATATTTTCCGACCGATGCAATACGTTCTGCAATTCTTATTTTTTTTTTTTTTCTTTTTTTTATTTTTAGTAT
>NC_062204.1:3660860-3770860 GCF_912470025.1 Vespa velutina | reverse complement strand
AGAAAGATGTAGATACAAGAAAATCCTTAAAGTGAAAATTTCTAACGAAAGCATTAGACAAATCTGGAAATACTTTTCCTTTTCTATTTCGCGTATACGTAAATATTATTACTTATTAATAACGATAATAATCGTAATAATTTCTATCGTATAAAATTTCTTCTTAACGATAATGATAATAATAAAATGAGAAAGAATAATTTTACGGGTCAATGTTTTTGAAATAATAATTTCTGACAAACGTCAAAATGTTACGGACGAATTTGGGACGATCGAATGCGAATAATCATTTCTGTCCGACTATCTTAATTGGCTCGTAACATTTTACCTACTTTCGGAGACGTTTAGTTGCTACTATATATGAATTCTCCGTTACAAATGTTCTGACAGTTATTGATGCGTGGGTAGATAGACAGATACATAGATATATTCTATGTATCCTTCGAAATATGTTTCGTGAAAGGAAGGGAACCATCGGACTTGCCTAGAATTCTACATGCCTACATTTAATTTATATATATACTCGTATAAAGTATACGTGACGTTACATATGATTCATCATTTGAAGGGCGATGCAATTAAATGAATTAATATCGAAGATAAAAATTAATACGATCGATTATTGAATATAACTGTTGTTAATTGATTAACAAGGAAAAACATTGCTCGAGTTATTTGTTCTTTTTATTTATTTCTTTTCTTTTTTTTTTTTTTTTTTTTTTTTTTTTGCTTTTTTTTTTTTTGCTTTTTTTTTTTAATTGTGTAGATTTATATTATAGTAAAAAAGGAAAGAAAACTAAAAGAAAAAAAAACAAAAAAAAAAAGAAAGAAATAAAAATTAGATAAAATGTTGACTCATTTAGTCAACATCCTTTTACGTCAAAATCAAAGTTTAGATACGTTCTATTTATCTTGAAAGTTGTAAAAATGTTTCGAATAGTTATTTTCAACGGGAAACATATTTTTTTTAATATTCTCATATGTGTTAGTTAAACTCGATAAAAATGAGATTTGACAAAGGAATCCAATAATATATTTATCATTATTATTATTATTATTATTATCATCATCATCATCATCATCATCATTATCATCATCATCGTGTGTATGTACGTATGTTTTTCCTGAAGTTCCTGTTAAGAGAAACTTAGCCGTGATTATTCGAAAAAGAAATTTGGAAAAATTCTTGGCGAAAGTCTCACGGAGGAGACAGACTAGGGAACGAGCGAGACAAGAAGGCGGAGAACCGGTTATTCGCCTGCGAGAACCTTACAGACCACCGACGTTACCGATTCCTTTTCGTATATAATATATATTTGTGTATATATATATATATATATATATATATATATATATATATATACCTACACCTACTATGATAAACGATCTATCCTACAAGTGAATCGTTTTACAATTGGAAATGGTTTGCTGCTTGAAAATTTCCATTGTTCCTTAGGAAGAATTCACGAACCGATTGTATCTAAATTTACATAAGGGTCTCATTACTTATTATTCAAAAAGTTCAAATAGTATGGAAAAGTTTGACCTCTTAATCCGAAAAGATTTTCGTTGATTCTCAATTCATTCGTCCGGAACAATTATGAATCATCGCAATTCTCATCGTTCGTTTCACGATAAAAAGATATAATTAATTCGTACGAAATTTTGTTGTATTATTCGTTCGTATCGTTTGCAAAGAAAAAAAAAAAAGAAAAAAGAAAGAAAGAAAGAAAGAAAAGAAAAAATTTATTCTAAATTTTGTCCAAGGTTAAACGATTAATATCGATCGATTGAAATGATCGATAATTATTTCGACAACATTTCTATGATCGATGTAAGATATAATAAATACATTCTTTAAGCGTAATTTAAATTCCATACTTGGGGATTAGAATTATAGTGTTGTTTCTTTCTTTCTGGGCAGTTTCATAGCACGCCGACACACACTTCACCTGGGAAATAATCAATAAGAAACGTTACCACCGCGGTCAGGCGTGTATAAGCACCGCCCCGACGTGACCGTCGAGTTCGTCGCTTGGCTACACAAAGCGTGTCCACAAATCTAAAGAATGGATCGAACTTTATCTTTTTCGTTTTTTTTTTTTTTTTTTCATTTTATTTTTTCTTCCCCTCCACCCCACCCCAAGCCCACCCACGCCCTCCCCCCCCCCCGGTATAAAAGTGACCGAAACGCAATTGAAATTGTTTTTTATTTGTCCACGTGAAAAATTAAAAATGTATTTTTTAAATCGTTCGACATTCAACGACGACTTCCGGTACTTTCGCTTCAAACGAACAATCGTAGACATCCAAGAAACGAATAAGCTGATTCATATTTGTTGAATCAGTTCATCATCGTTTCAACGAGGAGTACGTCTATTTGTGAGAAATCGTCGAAGAATTTCCGATTAGATAAGAAAATAATAAAGAAAGAATAAGGTGAACAAGTTGGAATAGGAGTATTAGAAAAGAGGGAAAGGCAATCGTGTGAAATGATCGAATTGCCTTCTCGCTTTTAGAAAGACGTTGAAATGAAATGAAATGAAATGAAATGAAACGAAATGAAATGAAATGAAACGAAATGAAACGAAATGAAACGATAAAAAAAAAAAAAAAGAAAAGAAAAAAGAAATAAGAAAAGTAGTCAAGGTTTTCTACATTTTCTGAACTAAACACTAACCGATCTCTCCCACTCGTATTTTCGTTTTTTTAAAAGAGCGAAGTATTAGAAATCCTTGAACAAATTTTTCTATTTCTCTTAGATCCGAAAGATCTCATTGAGTTCTCGTTCTAAAACGGGAAAGCTCGTTTCTTTGACACGACATATTACGTAACGTTTAAACAATCCTAATGGAAGAATAAGAATGGAACAAAAGCAGCATTGAGGATAGAAAATGTGTTGCCTAAGAGAAACGATTAGACTGGTTAAGTTCTTTGGAGGATGGAAAAGAAAAAAAGGGAAAAAGAAAAAGAAAAGAAAAAAAAAGAGAGAGAGAGAGAGAGAGAGAGAGAGAGAAAAAGAAAAAAAGACAACTTCCACGAGAAGTTCTCTTTGTAAATTGGGTGAAGAGTCAGGTGGAAATGTGTAAACGTATAAAAAAAAAAAAAAAGAAAGAATAAAAAAAAAAAAAGAAACAAAAAAAGAACGAAAAGAAAACTGAATAAGCTGTGTGTGGTAAGTGCAGTGACCTCAAACGAGCATCTTTCTCTCTCTCTTTCTCTCTTTCTCTCTCTCTCTCTCTCTCTGTTCTCTCACTCTCACACACACACACAAACACACTACTTACACGTAGTGGTCCGGTGGGCAGCCGGTGCCATTGGCAAGAGTCATCGTCTGGAGGTTGACATACGAGCACTCTCCGAGAGGCTCAAGCGCGTGAGAATTTGAAGAAGGGGAAAAGATGGATAGAGCGAACAAAGGCACGTTCATTGTCTTACATAAAAAGTGACACCAACGCTCGTCCAAACCACCCTCTCCTTCTCCTACTCCCGTCCCCTCCTCCAATCCCCTTTCTTCCTCCCCCCCCATCCCCCGCCCGCCCTTTATATATATATGTGTTCTATCTTATGTTATCTTCTTTATTCGACGTGTATGCTACTACTTCAACACGATTATAGAACATCGGCGTCGATGACCGGGACTTACTACACAACGATGATGTACCGTTAAAGTAACTATGTTGTTGTACCTGGTATCGCTGACCCGATGTTATGAAAGTAACCACTGACCCAAAAACGTGGTACTTATTGTGTTAGAACACCTTTTTGATCCCTTAAATGCGACTAAGTTTTATGGATCAACTGATATGAGCTGGACGATAAGTTCCTAGGGTTGGATCAAAAAAAAAAAAAATGTTCCTAGTACTTTTACAATCTAGAAAAATAAAAAGAAGGATCAATCTAAGAAATAATCGAAAAGAAGTAATCGGTTGTTTTTTTTTTTTTTTTTTTTTTTTTTTTTTTTTTTTTTTTTTTTTTGAATCATCCTAGGAATCTTCAATGAGACTATTTTTCTACGTTATTTTTTTTTTTTTTTTTTCTCTTCGGTACTTCTCAATTCTATCGGTGTTTTATAAATATTCTTATGTAATTTTTATATTTTCTTTTTATCTAGAAAAAAAAAAAAAAAAAAAAAAAGAAGAAGCTGACAAAGAAAACTCAATGGTGCGTTGATTAAGAAGATGGATACGTTTATTAAACATTCGCGGTCACGGTTGAAAGAACCGCTTGTCTTTGAACTTTCTCATTTCATTCGTAAAAGAAGGAAAAGAAAAAAGAAGAAAAAGAGAATAAAACGATCTTTCGGTTAATGCGTTATATATATATATGTGTGTGTGTGTGTGTGTGTGTGTGTGTGTGTGTATATATATATGTATGTATGTATATATTCCGTTATTTATTATTAAAATACTTCTACCTTGAAACTTGTAAACCTTCGCGCTGCATGTTTTGATATCGTGAACGAACGGTCCTCATTAATTTATTCTCCTTTTCTTGGCAACGGAAGATCCCAAGATAGATAATTTCAATAATTTATTAAAACGACTATAAATTTCAATAATTTAATTAAAGAATATAAAAAAAATATTCTTGTGTTTTTTTTTCTCTGTTTTTTTTTTTCTTCTGCGCTGAATTATTCACGTGGACAAATTGAGAATGTCAAATGAAAAATAAATATTCTTTAGTGTCAATAATGTTCTATGTATGTATTTATGTATGTCTTTCTTTAACTTTACCTAATAACGACGAGAGTAAATTCATGATCGTAATAAACAAATTTACGTCTAACGCCAGATGCTCGCTAACGAGGGAAATCACCAAAAAGAATTATTGAAAAAAAGAAAAACGAAGGAATCATCTTGGAGAGCGAAACGTCCTCTCGTTATGAAGATCTAAATACAAAAGAAAAGAAAAAAAGGAATGCAATGTTTGATAATTAACATTTTAGAAATGAATTGAGAGTCGATCTCGATTTATTTTGATTATATCTAATCGTAAGAATATCCTTGTCATCATCTTTCGATTGATCTTGTTCCAGGAGCAAGGTTACCGATTATGCAACAGGTGATACGGTTCATTGACGGCAAAACGATTTCTGTAAACGATCGAGATCGTTGAATCGTTTGTGAAATCGATCGATCGATCGGTCGGTCGGTCAATCGATCGAGACACTAAGAAATGCTTCTAAATAGTTTCTCAGGATTCTCTGAGAAAAAATAAAAGAAAAAAGAAACTATAATATTATGTTCCCTAGGAATAAATTCAAGAAAATTCTTACGACGATTATCAATACTGAAAATACAAAAAAAAAAAAGAATGACGTTAAAACGAGAGAGAATGAGAACAAGCTGCAAGTAATGTTGGAAGAATGTAAATGTGTTTATACAATTGGTTCACAGGTAATAACTCTCTACGTATGTACGCATACGTATACACAATATAACTAAGTACATAGTTTTTTACTGCAACGATCGATCGATCGATCGGATCGATCGATCTCTTGTGTACACTTTTGAAATATGAATTTATCATGTTCTTATAATGGAGAAAATAGATGATCGTTCATTAATATTCGATCGATTGCATGTGTGGCGTGGCTTATAATCGAAAATAATCGATTTCTCTTAACTAACTACTCGAATCATAGGGGAAAAAAAAAAAAAAGAAAGAAAGGTCGTGGGTAAGAAATTAAATAGGATTTTTCATAGTTAGCAAAGTGATATTAAGAATGATTTCTAAACTGATCTGACATTTCCCACGTTCGGCAGAAATTCTCTCGCAAAATCACTACTTACTTCCGAGAGATCACGAGATAAATAATTTAACGTTGCGATCCCGGTTAAAAGTACACAAACTACCACCCACTATTTGACTGAAAAACTCGCTTATGGCTTTCGCTGAAAAAGCAGAGTGAAACTCGCAATGTGAACACGATAAATTCGTTGGTGAACATGCACGCGTATAATTCTTTATGTGGGTTAAGAAGGCTAACATTATAACGTGTGCATTTATTTCGAGAAAACATTAGGATTAAATTGAATGATAGAAAAAGAAGGAAAAAAAAATGAATAAAAAAAAAAAGAAGAGAAATATAAAAATAAATAAAGAAATTAATGGGACTTTTCGTGATCTTTTCTCCACGACGAATAAGGTCTTATACGATCGCAACAAACTTTGTGCCAACTTAATCAATTATTTCTAAGACAATGAGTTCCTATGAGTCTCTACACGCAAGACATATTCAGTACTATAAGAAAAAAAAAAAAAAAAGAAAAGAAAAGAAAAGAAAAGAAAAGAGAAAGAAAGAGAAAAATAAGTTCTCTCTGAAAGTATAAAAACTCGTCAAAAATATTCGTCCGTTCTTTCGAATGATTTAACTATTTTTCAAAAACAATGAAACACCTTGAAAAATAAGATAGATCCTTATCGAAGGATGCTATTGAAACAAAGAAAGAAAGAAAGAAAAAAAAAAAAAGAATTCTTTCAATTTATTCGATATTTTCACTTCTACAAAGACTTTTGAAAAAGCGTACGAAGAACTTTCAACGCTGACTAAATATGTTTCTCCTTCGCTTTCACGCGCATTGTTTGCCTGTGAATTATGAATTATTGCATCAGGCTCTAAGGATCATCATCAGTGCGTGCGCGTTAAACGAAATGCTTTACGTTCCAAATCCTTCAAAGAGGATTCCATTTGTTTTCGTGTTTAAATGTCCATGGCCGAATTAGGAATTAAGTGAATCGAATTCTCTTTTAAAAGAAAAATCGAATTGAAATTCCTTTCAAGTTCCGAATGACTGGAAAATCTGATCAACGAAGCAGGACTTTGAAGAAGTGGGTTCATTGGGAAGACGTCACAGTTAAATGAAAAAGTTACTTAAAAAATATCTTCCAAAGGAGTTTCTTAACGCCCTGCCCAGTGGGTGTATCGAACGATTACGCAAAAAGAGGAGGCAATGCTTGCGAACAGTGTCAAGCTTGGATGAACAGGCGGTTACAATCAACTCGTTAACTTGATTTTCGCTTCCGGCAAATATAGCAATAAAGGTGAGGCCTCGGAAAGTTAAGAAAGATGATAAAAGGAAGCAAACGAATTCGTTCGAGACAAAATGACGAACGAACGAACGAACGAAGAATTGATATACAATCGATTCTACGATCGAAACATCTTACATAATTACAAAGATATACTCGTTCGAAGAAGTATATCGTGTCATTTAATAATAATGAACGATTATATAATTAATTCTATTTAAGATTAAAATATTCAAAGCTTTTAATAGAGGACAAGAAAAAAAACTTGAAAATCGATTTGATTTGTACATGTGTGTGTGTGTGTGTGTGTGTATTCTCGAACGTTCAAAGATCACATTAATTGTGAAAACTCGTTTGACGTTAGAACGAATCTTCCTAGAAGAATTCAAATGAAGGAATTCTCGCACGTACACGATTTACAACTCGTCGAGAAGAAGAAGGCGAACTATCCGCCCACATTGAGAAGGATCTCTCGCGAGTTGATTTCTACGATATGAAAGTAGAGAAGTATTCTCGAAAGGAAGGTCGCTTAACGCCTTGACTTATTTCTTAAATAGACACGTTCCTACTGTTACAGATAAAAGTATATATACAATGATATCGTTGATTAATTAAATAAATAAAATATATATAAAAAAAAATAATGAAATACCTCCTGGAGGCAGCGCGTTGCGGGCTGGTCGCCGTGCTGGCTGGTGAACCGTTGGAAGAGCTGGAGCAGGTCGTGGTTCCTGAGGAGCCGGTTGCGTCGCTTCCGGTTGTAGTAGATGCAACACTGCTCTGTCCCGAAGAAGTAGTGTCTCTAACGGCGTTCGAGGCACACCTGGATCTCGTTGAAGGCGCCGCGACGCTGGTAGGAGAGTGCGAGGTGGTAGTATTAGTTACGGCGCCGCCGTGTTGTCGTCCTGGTCGTCGCGACGTCGCGACGTTCCCACTGCCACCACCACCACCAGCAACAGCACCACCACCACCACCACCACCAACAACAACAACAATACCACTACCGTTGGTAGAATTCGTATTAGAAATAGCAACGTTACTCGCGTTGTTCCGAACAGCTGGCGCACTGGATGGCCTTAAATGATGACCCGAAGTGCCATTCGTTTGAGCAGCCAAAATGTCAGGTGCTATCAGTGCGATGTCTGGCAACGAATTTGGCGCCGAAACGATAGCCGTTCTTCGATTGGTCGGTTCAACGTTCCGCTGTCTATGCTCGAGTGTTCCCTCTGGTAATCGCAAATGACGTAGCCGCCTCATGGAGGCGCGTACCCAAGAATTTGTAACGCGATTGTTACCGCCGTTATTATTATTTGATTCGAGTTCGTTGCTCGAATCGAAACGCAATTCCGTTTCGACATCATCGTTATTCGCACTTCCAACGTATATACCGTTGTTACTACTGTTATTATTATTATTATTATTATTATTGTTATTATTGTTATTTTGGTGATCAACGTTGTCCGATCGAGAAAGAGTATCTACTAAGGACTTTCCCGTCGACGCGGTGACGGACATCGCGGCACTGCGACTCGCTTCCTCGAGCCGATCCTCGGTGTCGCGCCTGCGCTCTGTCTTCTCGTTCACCGGGGACGCGTTCCTCCCCACCAACTCGAAGTGCTCATTGGCCGCTGAACCCGCGCCGTGGCCGGACGTCTCCGACGCCCGCAGGCTTTCCACTTCCTCTAACCACGACCAATCGACTTCCGAACACTCCGAGCAAGCCTCCTCCGATCTGATCGTTGATTCTTCATCCGGTGTATTCCTATCGAACAAATAATTACTTTTAATTCTTATCTTATTCCGATTAGAAAATAATATCGTATTATTTTCATTCGATTCGTAAAACAATCTAATATATCTACATTTTATCAGCTATGAAAAATGATCAAATCGCAAAATTTAGATTTTCTATTTATTGTTATACCTAATGTTATTTCTTCTTGTTCGATTATATCAAATGCAAACGTTATGATCAAAAAGGAGAGAAATCAGTGAACGATTGCGAAATAACGATCATCTGCATGGCACAACTCTTCCGCGTGACAACGATCGAGAACTCTGAAAGCAGAGATCGAGAAAGTCGATATGGATGCCACGACGATTATCAACCTCGAACGCGATGATATCTCGAGCGTGAAAAGAAAGGAATACGTCCTTTCGGAGGTTTTCTTCGAGGATGGATAATAATAAAAGGGACCCTTTGTTCTTAGGAGCGTGGCTAAGCGCACGTGCCACTTCGGGAACCCCGCAGTGTTCGCCATGCGGGATCCACGCTTCTCGCGCACGAGCCCGGGCTAACACAACTTCCGGTTAACCGATGCCACGAGGGAGAGAACGATAGAAAGTCTTCGCGATTCCCCTGGGTCTTTTAACGACACGTATCCGTTGTTCCTTTTTTTTCCATCGTGACCGACGATTCTTCATAACTTTTCTTCTTCTTCTTCTTCTTCTTCTTTTTCTTCTTCTTTAATTATTCAAATGAAATAATTGATTTTTGTGCTCGACATGTGAAATTTTTAAAGTTATTCTTCTATGTGTCTATGTATGTTCGTTATATTATTTCTAAATTTTTATAATTTCATGTAATTGTTATCTAATTATATTGACAAATACGTAGATTCGAATGAGTTTAAAAATAGAAAAATTATCGTCATAAAAATGCTTAACTAATATATATAATTAGGATATATTACATGATCAACGTGTTAACAGTAAGTATTTCAACGTTATAAATGACAATGAATAATGTAAAAGAGATCGAACGGCATACGAGAATATTTAACGTGAATAATGTTTTTTTTTAAATCGATTTGACGATCTATATAGACGTGACTGTTATTGTAAATAAAACCGTTAGACGAATATATAATCGTCTACGTTTCCTGTGTTATAACGTATATACATATATGCGCATGTATGGCCATTAACATAGGCCAACCATGCCAGAGAGAATTCTTTTTTTTTTTTTCTTTCTTTCTTTCTTTCTTTCTTCATTTTATTTTCCTTATCACTGAGAACTGCCTACCCTCTTTGATAACTCGTTCTCGTTCGACGACGCCCGCAGCTGCCGTACGAATACGTCAGACAAACTAAACTCTTTTATTCGATTTTGACATTTGAAGAGAACCGACGTTTATATTTGATTATTCTTATTCAACCTTACTGATTATTTAAATACATACAATGATCTTACTTACAACAGATGCACTATACAAAGAGAAAATAGTTTCGATCGAATTTAATAGATTCTTCTTTTATACATGAATGATATTTTATTTTTGTTTAGAAACTTTGAAAAGAAAAAAAGAAAAAGAAAATCCATCAATGAGATTATACTAACAAAAGTGTCATAATAGATTAGTGCAATAGGTGACATGAAAGTTAGAATTTTCCGCTTTCATGAATCATACGTAATACTCTCGTGTATGTGTCTCAAACGATACGAAAGCCAATCGAATTTATTTATTCCAAAAATTGTATCTATTTTTTATATATATAAATTTTTTCTTTTATTTTCTTCTTTCTATTGAAATTATTTTTACAGGCCAGATGATCATAGTTACGTACGAAGGCTCGTCTGTGAAAGAGGTTGGGAGGAGGGGAGGGGGGAGTAGCAGAACGATTTGAAATAGTTTGCACGCTCGTTAAGTCGTGCCTTGGTAAATACTTCCGGCACAAAATTATACTTTTCAGTCAACGTACTCGTCTATCTTGTACATGCGAATGTATTCCTACATTCTCACACAAAATATATTTTATTGGGCATAGTTATACACCAATAAATATTATGAATAATTTTCTTTTTTTTTTTTTTGATTTATCGTCTAAAAAAAAATGCCAGGTTGGGTTAAATCGTATAAAATCGCAAACATATACATCAAGAATACACACAAGTAAAACAAAAAAAAAAGAAAAAAAAAAAAAAAAAAAAAAAAAAAAAAAAAAAAAAAAAGAAAAATAAGACAAATCCTTACCCGGTGAAGAAGCCAACAGGTTCACAAGACTGACCAGACTCTTCCAAGCTAACAGATCTATTGACTCTGCAAGAGTCCTTGGATCCATGACCCTTTGTCCCTTCTGCCCAAGATTTACGATGAACTACGCTCTGAAAGGATCTTCTCTTCGTATCACGTAGGAACACACTCTCGTCTTGGACACGTCTCTTACATTTATCTCGTAGTTCAAGATCAAAATCAACGAAGCAGGAGTTAGCTACCGTACGAGATGAAGATGATACTTCATAAAGTGAGGATTCGAATGCTGGATTATCAAGTTCTATGTCCTCGTAACTATCGCTATTTCTTCTACGACGATTTTCTAAAGAAGACGATTCATTTTTCTCGATCAGTGGTATAGCAGACGATGATATCGATCTATTCGAGCCAGCAACATCATCCTGATTACTTTCACTGTGATCCTCGTTGTCCTCGTGTTCAGCAAGAAAATCAAAAGCACTGTTGATCTCCTGCGCCTCGAATGTCTCTTCCTCCGAAGAACTAATTATTTCTGAACTAGCATGATCAACAATGTCCCGATGATCCTGAATGATCCCTGAACAAGTTCGTCTAATAACCGGTTCGAGGTTCCTCGTGATGTCACGTATCCTCTTTATAGTATCCGACGAGACAACGTCGATTCGTTTCCGGATTGGTACAACCTGATCATGCCCCAAGGTCACCAAGACATCACCGTTGTCACTATCGTTCTGAACTTGTTCCTGTTTCACGGTCAGGGACAGCTTCTGTTCCAACTTTGGTGGACAGACATCCAGTAGATGTTCCTGTTCCTCTGGCGTTGGATCGGTCAATGAAACTCTTGGCACACATACGTCATTTCCAAGATCGATCAAATCACAATCCTCCGACGCCATTTTTCTAAAATTTACACCTATAACGTAACGATAGATCATTAGATAGATAAATAGATAGATAGATCATTATGTCATAGATAAATACTTCGTTATCGAACGCAACGATTGATTGATTTTTCATTTTCCTGAACTTCAACTTTTTCATTCCAATTGAACGAAATTACACAGGAATTTCAATTATTTTCTTCGTTAGAAATATACGATATAAGAATCGATTGACTCACCTAACTTTCTTAGAAATCGAAAGGTTATATTGAGAAAGGATAAATCATTTAAGACCGAAGGAAACATATTGAAATTTTCAGGAATGTCTGATCCTATAGAACTCCGAACAATATCTGCGATCATAATCGAATAATAACTGCGAACATAAATTGTTGGAACATCCTTCTAACCATCGTTTCTATCATTAGCAATGATTATTAACTATACGTTAATCGCCTGATTCTCGAACAGTAATTGTTTATTCGAAGCTATTCGCAATAAATCTTCATTATCGTGCTTCGTAACACGTTAGATATTAGAAACATATCGAATATTTAATCTAAGTATTTAGGAAGTAATAGATAAGGAAAGATTAAATAAATCTTGAAAAATAAAACGAAGAAAGTAAAAACGTCAGTGCATTCGCTTTATCTTGGTAACATTCTAAGGTATGCTCCCACGCCTTGAGAATGCACTTACGTTGCACAGGATTGCTCTTCCTAGTGCTCTCCTTCCTTATCCGGGGTACACTTCGAGTTCATGAATCCCAACGTTGTGCTTTTCCGCACGTCCTCTTTCGTGTCATCCTACGAGGATAAAAAAAAAAAAAGAAAAAAAAAGAAAAAAAAAGAAAAAAGAAAGAAAGAAAAAGGACAGGAATTTATCTAAAAATCATTCTATTCTATTTTCTTTCCTGTCTTTGTGTAGGTGTGTCTGTGTGTGTGTGAGAAAAAGAGAGAGAGAGAAAAAAAGAGAAAAGGAAGAACGAAATATAAATAATAGAATTTTTATATATACAAGCTTGATTCTCTTTTTTTCATATGAACATAAAAAAAATAAATAAATAATTTGTAATTTGCATATATTAAGAGAAAAGATTATATATATATATGAAAATCTTCCAACATAATCTTTCAACGAGTTCAATCGTATCGAGTTCTGCAGACAACGTGAGTCATTCATCAAGCGATTTATTTGTCCAACCAATGGAGAGAACAAAATGGTACGGTCGATCTTTCTCTCCCCGAATAATTTTCTCAACCACTGGCTCTGTTTAAGAGAAAGAGAGAGAGAGAGAGAGAGAGAAAGAGTACATCGCAATACTTACATTTAAAGCATGAGATTAAAAAAAAGAAAAAAAAAAATAAAGAAGAAGAAAGAAAGAGAAGAACGAATCTAAAAGAACAATAAACCTAAAACACTTATTATTCTTTTCGATAGTAAACGTAGTCAATAACTTATTTGTATTCTAATCGAATACTAACATAAGAAATCGTCCTTGGATCAATAAGTACACAAAGAAAGACACAAAAAGAATGATTTATGAGTATTGTTTTTCTCGATCGACCGATCGATACTTAACAAAATTCGAAATTCGATAATTCATACTTAGCGACTAAAAAATTGTACACGTCACATAAAAAAAAAAAGAGAAAGAGAAAGAGAGAGAGAGAGAGTATAATATATCGAACGTGAGGATAACAACAGGTTGTAACCAGACAGTATCGTATGTCAAGATCAGAATGATCGATTTCTTCGATAGATCGTTGTGTACGTTGCTTTAAATTCAAATATGCGAAGTGCGGGTGGTGTGGTCCCGCATCGCAAACAAAGATACCAAAGTAATCCCTTTGTTTCATTTTGAAAGTGCGACTTTATTTGCTCTCTCTCTCTCTCTCTCTCTCTCTCTCTCTCTCTCTCTCATTTTTTAATTTATGTCTATATGTAATATTAATCATTATAATCTAACATTATCGCACAAATATTATTACTATGTACATGTTTTTTCTTTTTTTTTTTTTTTTTTTTTTTTTAATATCCTAAATGTACAAAAATATATTTCTAGAAAAAAGAGAAGAACAGCAAAATACATTAATTTAAAATGTTTTTTATATCTCTTTGAAGTTCCATAGAAATTTTTTTTATAAATGATTATATATAATTTTTCGATAAATATTTTTTTATATATCACTACATTTACTACATGCACATAAATCAACGATGTTTATATCCTAGTGAAGATAAACAAGTGTGTTTATTTACGAAATAATAATACAAAAAAAGAAAATGAAAAGACTATGTGTTTTGATTGAAACACCTTCTCTCTGACCGATCACTGATACGTCATATACTGTAAATAAATCTCCGTATCCTCTCTCTCTCTCTCTCTCTCTCTCTCTCTCTCTCTCTCTCTCTCTCTCTCTCTCTCTCTCTCTCTCTCTCTCTTTTATATAGCTAAGCTCTTCCGGTTCTTCTCTGTCGACTACCGAATAAATATTTATCTTTATCCGTTTGTCCATGGCACCTTATTTAAAGATAGATCTTTTAAAGTAGTTATTTCAATTTATACTTATAACGCGCGTATAAACAAAGAAATTTTCATATATTTTATCGTACTGAATATCTACGGCTTTGAAACTTTTCAAGGATCATCATCTCGTCTGAATTCAATCATTGTGGAAAAAAAAAAAAACCAACATAATATAATTAAATATAATCGTGTTTCGAATAGATAAAAAAAGAGAGATAGAAGAAGGAAACAACGACAAAGTACAACGATGGAAAATTTTTTAAACGTCGTGCGAAAACTAATAAATATATTAATAATATAAAACAGCTGTTTCTCCAAAAATAATATTATTTAGTAAAAAAGAATTGTCTCCTTTCTCTTTTTTCCTTTTATAAGTAAAAAAAAAAAAAATAATAAATTTACTTATTAATATTTAATTACGAACAATATAATTTCTATTAATATTAATATATCTATCTTGATGAAAGTTTTGAAATTTCTTTCTAATGAAACAACCGGAAACTAAAAATTCTCATTCATTTTCATGGGTAAATTCTAATAAATTCAAATGACCTCATAGAAATAATAATAGTAAATATTGTAATCGATTAAGGTTTGTGTTTTATGCTCGAAAGGTAACGAGTAACCGGACCTTTTCAATAGGCAACAGCTCCACATAGCACGTTCATGAATCATGTTGTCGGACAACGCCTCAAAAAAAATATATCGCTGATGTTTAATATTCCATTTAGAGTTCTACGTTTATTTGGTAGTAAGTTAATTAATTTTCCTTTTATATATATATATATATAAAATTATCGATAATTATGTTGATAAACTTATGATGAAACTAAAGAGAAAGAGAAAGAGAAAGAGAGAGAAAGAGAGAGAGATAAAAAAATAATAACGATAGTTCATAGGTCAACTCAATAAGAAATTCGAGAGATTCAATAATCAAGTTCATGGTTTATCAGAAAGACGACATCTTTATAGAGAAGGCGTTTGTAAGAAATGTATGAAGTAAAACGAGGTATGAGATAAGGATAATATTAATAATAATTAATATCCTTCTCCTAGTTCATTTAACTTGAGAATAACTCGTTCCAGTCAACAGAATATACGATAAAATAGATAGTGAATGCATGCATATATATATATATATATATGTGTGTGTGTGTATTCTTATCAAATTATTCTATCGAAAAGGAAATAGAATATTCTACAAAATAAATCTAGGGTATCTCTAATAAATTTTCGATAAGAAAAATTATATACAATATTAAATTGAAATAATATATGTACGTAGAAAGTTTATTAACAAATTATCATTATTTTTCTTCATTATAATAACATTATTTTATAGGTATAAAATACAGATAGTAAAATTTTTCGATCGACGAGGGACACATTATAGACCGTTGGAAATAATCAATATCATTATTGTGTTCATCATAAAACTTTGGGAAATTTAATGAAATTTCTTGAATTTACACAAGTGGAGATCTCGAATTTTTTGTTTTATTCGTTCCGATCTATCGATATTCGATACGAACTATTTACAAAACGATCGAGGATTAAACACTGACATTATCGTTTGTTTTTGATCGATAATCTCGAGAAATCGACTTATTGTTGGCATAGTTTTTTTTTTTTTCTTTTATATTTTTTTTTCTTTTCTTTTTTTTCCCCATTTGTTTTCAACGATACAAACTAATATCTCGAAGAAATAATTTCATCTAATACTTCTATACAGTAAGACTTTCGTTTGACGGTAGAAACTAAACGTTCTATGTCTCTATCTCTCTCTCTCTCTCTTTTTCTCTACGTATACGGTGGCTCTCCAAGTTGTACAGTGCACACAGAGCAGAAAGTCCGAAGATCGGCAACGATACTTGCTTCGAAGGCCAACCACTCTCGTCGTGGTGGTGTACCACGCTTCACGACCCACCCAAGGGATAGAAACGCAATCCTTATGATAAAAACTACAAGTTGCCCTTTCTCGCCGATTCTAACTTTCCTTTATTCTCTGTTCCTTCCTTTAATTCTTAACAAACGTACAACAATTTTTTAATAGACCATAGGAAGGAATAAAATAATTGGAATAAAACGAAATTAAAAAAAAAGAAAAAAAAGAAAAAAAAAAGTATCAATTAGAAACATAATAATTTAAAGAATCGTACAAATCTAAATGTTATAAAAGATAATTACGTAATATGTTTCTACGAATAATAATTAAAAAGTTATAAATTGCTATAAAAGACGGATTAGTCATTGGATTGAATCGTTCGAAAGTCATTAATCGAAAAGACAAAGATCGATTTGGTCGTTTTAAACGAACAAACGGTTAAAAAAAAAAGAAAAAAAAAAAAGAAAAAAAAAGTAAAGAAAAAAAAAAGAAAAAAAAAATAATAAAAAGAAAGGAAATGATTGCTTATAAATAATCTTTATAAAAAGATTTCCAGATGTTCCGTTCGATGACAATTTCCGGTTCCAAGGAAAGCAATGAGAAAATTTGCGTATTTCACGACAGGTGTCACGGTCTAAAAATACTTATTGTTTATGTTCTTTTCATGCGTAAGTGAGAAAAAAAAAGAAAAAAAAAGAAAAAAAAAAGGAAAAAAAAAGAGGAAAAAAAAAAGAAAAAAAAAAAAGGAAACAAGAAAGATGAGATAGAGGAAACGAAGAGAAAGGCAGATCTTCTCCTTAGTCCTGCATCTTAAACACGGCTGATCCGGTTTAATTGTTATGCTAGTTGTTATGCTCGGTTATTTTCTATTGCGATCGTAATTCTATGTGTTAGAAAGGATATATTCTTTATGGGGAGGGAGGGGAAGAGAGAAAAAAAAACAGAAAGGTGGAACTTCGAAACCGCGAGTACAACACCTGTTACGGTGACCCGGAAATATATTCAAGGATCTCTCGCCTTATGTCGTCAAATACGAAAAGGATAATAATTTTTTTTTTTTCTTTATATTCTTACATACAGGGTATCCTAAAATACCGACCAATATACAAATCATTCCTATTTATATCTTATTTATATATATATATATATATATTGATATTAACGTCACAATTAAAGATCATAATACCTATCATATATATTTCTGTCAAGACTGATAATAAGCCAAACAATCTTTTTTATTCGTCCCCAAGAAAAGATAGATATTTAGAAATTTCGTAGAAATCGTAGGTGGGGCCTCTACGTCCATTCGTCAAGGCCTCCCTCGGATGAATTACAAAGTGAATGTTCGTTTTTCAAAGGCATTCAAAAGGACGATGCACCGTACACATTCCGCCGATTGTGAGAGCATCCAACTTTCTCACCGTCTTCTTTTTCTACGATCCATAATAACCAGAAAAACCACGTCGAAGACAAATTTCTAATATTTAACGCTCGAATTGTGAAAGTTCGAATAAACGTAAATCGCGGGAGATTTAAAACGGATAACTTTGGTCACGTTGTATTCTATGTTCACATACTTCAAAGTGAAAATCTAAACGAATATATACATATATATATAGCTTGTTTCGATTTATTTAACCAAAGCTAACGAATATTTAGAAAAGAATAAAATTGAAATGCACATTAGAATTAGAAAGTAAAAGATCGAAATGAAACGTTCTTAAAAAGGAAAGAAAATAAAAAAGTCAATATGGCGTAAATGAAATACTTACGTCTTTAATACTCTTTGTCTCTCGAAACTCGTTTGTAATTCGTTCACAGGCGTTTACCTCCTCCTCCTCCTCCTCCTCCTCCTCCTCCTCTTCCTCTTCTTCTTCCTCGTCCACCTCCACCACCACCACCTCCTCCTCCTTTCCGAACACTCTTCGGTACGGTGTCACGACACATTCGGGTCACAGAAGAACGTCGTACATCGAGATGTTGTATTCCTCTTTGGTCTCCTCATCTCCTCCTCCTCGTATTCTAATAGAACGTAGAACTCACTGGTACACCAAGGAATAATAATAACTCGGGATCGACGATTTTTAACAGACACTTCACTCGCGCATTGCACCGTCCCGTATGACGACTATTAATAAATTAACCATTTGTCGAATTTCAAAATTATCTTTTAATCTTTACATATAATCCCGTTTAAGATTTTATTTTTAATTTTACGGTGCACCGAATGGAAAAAAAAAAAAAGAAAAGAAAGAAAAAAAAATCACCGATCTTAACCTCACGACACAAAAATATTCTCTTCTTTTAATGCTCTAAATTTTTCCTCGTGATTATCGATAATCTTTCTTATCTTTCATTATCTTTAATTTGTCCATTTGTTTAATGATTAAATAATATATTGTTATACAATAAATTAATTAAACGTACTTCACAGAGTGACGAGATTTCACGTCCGTATTTCAAGACGACCTGCAGCAACTGGTTCCTAAGGAGCGGCGGCCCTTTCAAAAGTTCGTGAACCGATCGAGTTCGACGATCGCAGCGCCATCTGAGAAGCTTACCCTCGCTCCTACGTATACCATGCATCGACGTTCTTCTTCTTCTTCTTCTTCTTCTTCTTTATTCTTTATTCTTTATTCTTTATTTTTTTCTTTCTTTCTTTCTTTCCTTCTTTCTTTCTTTCTTTCTTTCTTTCTTTACCACCTCCACTTTTCTCTTCGAGCCAAGCCTACAAAGAAACAAATTCTTTTCTTATATGAATTCTTCACGAGACCAAACTTGTATTTCGTTCTTTACAAAATGATAAATCCTCGAAAAAGAGAGGGAAATTGACGGGTGGCTTACTTCGAAAAGAGCGCGAAATAAATGACCTTTCAAATTCGTAACGATTAACCTCTTTAAGAATAAATGATCGAATATTGAAACACAAAGGGAACATTTCTTTTTTGTAATTAATAATATTTCTTCGTGCAAGATGATTTTCTATCCGTAAGAGAGAAGAAACATTTATTTAAAAAAAAAAAAAAAAGAAGAAACGATAAAACCTTGTTAATATTATTCTATTCTTTCTAATTATGGTGCAATCTTGAAAATAATTTCGAAATTGAACGTGAACGTATTTAATTTAATATCCTTGACAAGGTTAAACGCTTCGATAACGACTGCAGTGCCACCTTCGATTTCAAATAATTGTATGATAATTATATTCGAATCCGCGCGCGAAAATAAAATATATTTAAATATCATTTTGACGACGTAAAAAGTCGTGAAAAGAAGAGACAAGACTGACCTTTCGAAAGTTCACAAATAGAGGAAGAGAAAGAGAGAGAGAGAGAGAGAGAAATCAAGCGAAGGGAAGTCTGTCTGTATATCTGGTTATAGAGAAGGTCAAAATCCTCTCAACTCGTGCGTGCTTCACTATAATTGTCTAACCTCAAATTATTTCTAAATTAGGAATGAACGAGCAAAATTTGTTTTTTTCTGTTTCGATTTCTTTATCGAATACGTATCTATAAGTCTTTCTTCTAATATTCATAACGCGTAGATCCATTGTAATCGAGAGTCACGACGTATTTAAAATTTAAATTGAGTTAGAATAAAATGATCGAATAAATTGTACGGTGTAAACGACGTCAATGCTATAAATCAGTCACTTTAATACGCGACACTTTCAAAAATCATTTAACTTATGTTACAATTATTATTGACGATCTAACAAGATTCTATGCATCATTATATTTGATAATCGATCATTAGAAAGGCGATAAATATATCCTGTTAAAAATTTTTCCTACGTAAACGTATATACCTAATCAAATAGGATTATCAAACAAACGCGTAAAATTTGTAAAAATTTATCGTAATGATCGTGAAAATAACCGAGGAAACATCATTTCTTAAGTTATAGTAAATGTCTTGCACTTGCAACTAAGGAAGCTTTTTAACGTAAAGTGAATTTCTTGATTCGCCCTAAATGGATACTGACTTGACTCCCTTCTTCTTCTTCTTTCTTCTCTTCCTCCTCCTCCTTCTCTTCTTTTTCTTCTTCTCTGTCTCTCCCCACCCTTTCTAACTTTTTTTCTCATTCACTATGCTTTTCCTTATATTCGTTTTCTTCGGTATATAAACCTCTCTTTCTCTTTATTACTCTAAAGATCTTTACAAAGTTTCTACTATGTCTTTTCGACATAATAGTATAATATTCTTGGTACTCGTAAGCGCGTGCCACGTAGGCGCCACAAGAAACGAGTACCCGACGGTATTCGCGTAATGCACGCACTGAAGAAGAAAACGGACACGACCCTCCGAGAGAAGAAAAGAGAAGAGAATGAGAGAAAGAGAGAGATAGATACATAGATAGATAGATAGATAGAGAGAGAGAGAGAGAGAGAGAGAGAGAGAGAGAGAGTCAGAAGATGTTAGGTACATTCACCGATTCCACTATACCGATCCTTGCCGTCCGAATAGAATTGCATCGAGATCGGTTGAGAACCCTCACCCTTTTTCCTACTATACGTTCAAGAATGGAGGGGGTAATCTTTTCAAGACGCGTTACTCACAACCAGAAGACGATTAGTGAATCTCTTCGATGGACTTCTCGGCGGAAAAGGTCTTACGACCCTTCGCAACAATTTTCTTTACTTTCATACACTCACCAGACTGGAAAAAAGTTCCAATCGATTTTACGCAAATATATTTAGTTAGACACGCAATGTAAAGGGTGTTCTCCCTCTCCTTTCCTATCTCCCCTCCTCTCTCTCTCTCTCTCTCTCTCTCTCTCTCTCTCTCTCTCTCTCTCTCTCTCTCTCTAAATTGAATATATTTTTTAACACAACAATTTAATCGATTGGAACAATCTACAAAAATGTTGTTTACTTTTTACATGATATTTTAGAGCACCCTTATATACCATGGTCACTTTGTTGACACGCCACTGATGACTGCAGTCAGAGTGCATGAGGCCCATGTAAGAGTATGCGAGGAGTTTGTGTCGAGGAGAGGGGCGAAATGGACGGATAAGAGAAAGGTGAATACATTCAGGTATATAGAGAGGAAAAGAGAGAGAAGATGTACAGCGAAGGCGGACGAGTTTCGAATTGACCTAGCAACTTGCTCTTCTCGTTCAACTATACACGAAATCTTATGAGTCTAACGTGGAAACTGTTTCAAGGTTGACATCTAATTAATTATATATTTTTTAATGATCAGTCAAAAATCGAATCATTAGAATTCATGATATCAATGATTATTAACAATTGATATTATAGCAAATTTGATAACATTATATATTATGTTATTTTTTCATGACATCAATTCTTTAAGTCTCCTTTCTAAGAGATCAGAATCCAAACGATGTTTACAAAGATATTGACCTTCCAAAAAGAGAACTGGTATTTCATATCGATATAATTTAAGATACGCTTCGTTTCCCAAGGCCGTAATATCAACTTCTTCCAATTGATATCGATTAGCGAAACGTAAGTGCAATTCATCCTTTAAGATGTCGCAAAGAGGACAAGGATGCTTCGTATATAGCGTTAGTTTTGGCGGAGTTGAAACCGAGTGATACCTAAGGAATGATAATAAATCCATCTACCCATGAAACTATCTTTATTATCAAATATTTGATTGTGACAAATATTTAACAATAAATTATGATATTTTATCACCATTTAAGATTTATTTTCATATTATGACATATGATTTTTTTATAGAAAATATCAACATATAAAAATATTTTTAATATAATAAATATATATATATATATATGTATATATATATATATATATATATATATATATATATATATTGCGAATATAAAATAATAATTAAAAAATATAATCTTGGAAGACTTCTGTAATATCAATTAATTTGCTTTCTAGGTTTTTTTGTATAATAAAAACCTTTGAAAGTTCACTTACAATTTTTCAATTAAAATAGAGGAAGCACCACCGCCACCATTGCAAATAGATGCGACACCTTTTTCTCCAGACTTTAAGGCATGCACTAAGTGCACGACGATTCGAGCTCCTGACATCCTATAAATTTGAAAATACATTTAATATATATTATTATCTTAACACTAAAAAGATCTAATTGATTGTTTACCCTATCGGATGTCCAAGAGATACCGCACCACCGTGTACATTTACTTTCGAAGGATCGATATCAAGTAATTTTTGATTAGCTATAACCACAACGCTAAAAGCTTCATTAATTTCCCAAAGAGCTATATCATTTTTGTTTAATCCAGTATTTTGTAACAGCTGCAATAAATGATCGAATAAATATGATTTTGAGAATTAAGTTTAATACTCTTAAAATAAATATTAATATAAAAAAAAAAAACCTCACAGTGGGAACAGCAAGAGCAGGTGCAATTGGAAAGTCAATGGGATCAGTTGCAGCATCTTGAAAACCTACTATACGAGCCAAAGGTTTCAGATTTAACTTTTGTGCTACATCAATAGTTGTTAAAATTAAAGCAGCAGCACCATCATTTAATGTTGATGCATTTCCAGCGGTTACAGTTCCATTTTCTTTCTATATTAAGAACAGAAAAATATCGCAAACTAATTTATTATATACAATAATCATTTATGTATTACGTTAAAATATTTACCTGAAAAACAGTATTTAATTTGTCAAATCTATCAAAATTCACTTTTTTGTATTCTTCATCCTCTGTAAAAATAATATCTGGTTTACCTTTTTTCTGAGGTACATTAACTGATACAATTTGATCATTAAAAACTTTTTTTTCGTAGGCTGCAGCACTACGTTTGTAACTATTAATTGCATATTTATCTTGTTCTTGTCGTGTGATATTCAATTTTTTGGCAATGTTTTCGGCGCAATTACCCATATGGCACTTGTTATATACATCAGTCAAGCCATCAAATACAATGCCATCCTATTATTAAATATATAATAAAAAACTTTAATTATAATATTAAATATATTATAATATTAAATATTGTTCATATGTAAAATAGAAATTTTACCTCAAGTTTTATACCACCATACATAGTTTCGGCCCTTTTAAGATAAAATGGTACATTGGACATAGATTCCATTCCACCAGCAAGTACAATTTCTTGATGTCCGCATTGTAATGATTGAGCAGCAAGCATAATGCTCTTCATACCACTTGCACAGACTTTATTTACCGTGGTGCAGATCGTTGAATTGGGTAGCCCTAATTTATATAAGATTTATACAAATTACAAATTTACTTTTAATATTCTGAATCATTAATATAATTAACTATGATAATAAACGAACCAGCAAATAAAGTAGCTTGTCTAGCTGGAGCTTGACCAAGATAAGCTTGACAAACATTTCCCATGTATACTTCTTTAACTTGATCTTTAGCTATACCAGCACGTTCAATTGCTGCCTAGAAAATACCAAAATAAACTTTCTCATTATTTATATATACAAACAAATTATTAATTATGAGATAATCTAATTACTTGTATAGCAACTGCTCCAAGTTTAGTTGCAGATAAATTAGAGAGCGATCCAAGGAAGGAACCCATAGGTGTTCTGGCTGCGCTGACTATGACTACATCATTTAATTTTACCTTAGAACTATAAGTACGTAGACCAATCTGAAAAATAATTTCTCATATTAATATTAAATAAATTTTATTAATATATCTCATATATTATTATATCTTATTTTTACCACACATATATATAAATTTCAAAATAAAATTCATAAAAATCAACTTACATTGGGAATTCTTTTTACGATGGGCATTTTAAAAAATAAAATATTGTAATTATAAATATATTAATTACAACTAAAAATATTTATATCACTATGTGATACGTTTTTATGTATTTATATTAATAATTCCATAAGAAAATCAGCAAGTAAATATTCTACTTGTTCTACTATCAGTCGATTACGAAAAGTCGATTGGTTATCGTTATCATCAATACCAATAATGTATCAGAATTTAGCATTATTATATTTTCCATTATTATAACACTTATATGTGGCCAATTTTTAACTACGATTAAATAATTTTATATTAAAGATATCTATTTTAGGTAGAATATTTATTAAATACTCGTTATTATAGAAAAATATTTAAACTAATAATAAATCCTAAGGAACAAGGTACTAGGAATCACAATAGACATCCCTGATATCAAAACTAATATATATTCCTAACCCTAAAAATTGTAATCTTAAATATTGCCTATTATTTTAATTCTTTATTTATAAAATTATATATAAGCTTTTCATTTAATTTATCTTACAAATTTGTAATAGAAATAATTATAAAATGTATATAAGCTGAAAGGCTTCTCATTTATTCGAACAAATAAATCAGAGAGACGTATTATTGCGCCATCTAAGTTAAAAAGATTCTGATCGGACAGAATTTTCCGTTAAAACATAGAAGATTTTACACATTATTTTATTCGGCACGTTGATCTGTTTTATCTTACGTGACTTTACTTTTTTCCTAAAGAAAATGACGAATATTTTATTGAAATTAATTTCTTTCGGAAATTCTATAGGATGAAATTTAAGTGCACATAGAATTGGATAGAGCAAACGAAATGAGATATATAATTTAAATAATCAAGTATTTTCTCACCTATTATTTTGCATAATTGAACAAATACGATCTTTAATAAGTTAAATAAGATCTTATTTTTACAATGAACGTCGAAGAAAATAGATTGAGAACGTTTGCTGATTGGCCTACTCATGCTGCAGTAAGTGCAGATCGCATAGCCAAAGCAGGATTTTATTATTCTGGTATAGGTTTGGAAGTGCAATGTTTTCTATGCGGTACAAAAATTTCTGAGTGGAATTATGGCGATCAAGCTGTAACTCGTCATCGTCAAGCTGCACCTGATTGTCCTTTTGTTTTAAATCCGTCCAATACTTGTAATATACCTTTATTGCCAGCATCTGCTAATGATAGAGATTTATCATCGTCCTCTTCTTCAGTGGAACAAGCCCAATCCGAAAATGTTACAGAATATCAGTGCTATCTTTCAACAGCTGTAAGAAGTAATGATCCTCAAAGACAATACAAAACTTTAAGGCAAAGATTAGAATCTTTTGCTAATTGGCCAGTATCTAATATAGTGTCACCTGATAAACTTGCTAAAGCAGGTTTTTATTATTTACAACAAGCTGACTTGGTAATTATTTGTGTGAAAAGTTTTATTTTTAAAAATGCCACGTCTTAAAACTGTATTAGCTTTAAAATAAATGTTATTTTATATTAAAAAATCTAGGTAGAATGTGTTTTCTGTCGAGGTATTATATTACAGTGGGAACTTGGTGATGATCCAGAAAGAGAACATAGAACTCACTTTCCCAATTGTGATTTTTATATAAGAAGAGATAATGAAGATGATGTAGAAGGTATGTTATATTACTATGTTATTATAAGACCTGGAGAGAAAATATATTATTTATATTTTATATTCTCTTCACAGATTTAATAAAATTAACTAATGTAAAATTAATGCCCGGTTCAACAACTGATTTAAAAGATTTAGGTATTCAGGCCCATACTGTACCACGAAGATTAAAACATGCAACATATGAAGGTAGACTGAGAACTTTCGATGGTTGGCCTGTAGACCTAAGACAAACTCCAGAGATGTTAGCTACTGCTGGATTTTATTACGTTGGTAAGAATTATGCTTCTTTAACTTTGATATAAGTTGATTTCAAAAGAATGTTTGTTTTTCCTCTCTAATTTGAATAATTTTATATATAGTAGAATTTAAAGAAAAAAATAACATCTTCCATAGGAACTGAGGATCAGGTCAGATGTTTTCATTGCGATGGTGGTTTGCGTAATTGGGAAGCAACGGATGATCCTTGGGTGGAACATGCAAAATGGTTTCCAAAATGTGGTTTTGTTAGCATTGTGCAAGGGCCAGAATTTATAAAAGAATGTATTGATAATAGACCACCTTTAGATCCAGCTGTATGAATTATACTTATTATGTTTGCCTTTGTTACAGATCACTCGTATTACAATAAAATATTTTCATATTTTACAGATTGTAGGCAATGTATGCGATAGTAGACCACCTTTAGATCGAGCTGTATGTATTACGATTATTATATTTGTTTTTAATACAGATCGCGTGTATTATGATAAAATATTTTCATGTTTCACAGATTGCAGCCGAAACATCCGAAACATCCGAAGCATCCGAAAGTAATCCCGAAGAAATTGTAGAAATATCTTCTGCAACACATCCAACAGTTTCAACATTACGTGAACAACTTAACGATGCTTTCTACGAAGACATGCTTCAATCCGAACCAGCCATGGTTAATACAAAAAATAATTTATTTAATACACGATGATGATATATTATGTGAAGTAAAATCTTTTTATTTCTATTGCTATAGGCAGCACTTGAAATTGGTTTACACGTTGAAGGAGTGAAAAAGGCTTTAAAAAAACGAATAGAAGAGACTGGTGCTCCTCACGATAGTGCAGATCAACTTATAGCAGATGTCCTTCGAAATCAAGCTATGGACGAAGATTCTCGGTATGTAACAATAAAAATATTCATTTTCTAAATGTCTTAGATAACTATACGGACTTAATCAACCCAATCATTAGAGCTGAAAGCCAAAACACTAATTCATCAATTGACAATTCATTGGATGTAATACAATATTTTTTGAGTCTACTTATAACCGAACAAACACTGAATACTAGTGCAAGGTCGATGAATAATTCAGAAGATAGTAATACCTGTCCTACAATAAACAGGGAAAATGAAAGGGAGAATGTACAGGAAGAATGTACAAATTCTACACAAAGCTGTGAAATATCTGATACTGAGGATAAAGTGCTACAGAAGGCAAATACTAACTCTGAAGTATCTGGTAAGTTATACTGATACAAGTTATGTTTGTAATGTGATAGAGAACAATTTAATAGGGTAGAGACTTTTACTTATATTTTTATAGATTCGTTAGCGGAGGAAAATAGAAGACTGAAAGAGGCTCGTCTATGCAAAATTTGTATGGATCGTGAAATAGCTGTTGTATTTCTACCATGTGGTCATTTGGCAACATGTGTTCATTGTGCTCCTTCTCTTACTTATTGTCCGATATGTAGGCAAGAAATACGTGCCACTGTTCGTACATTTCTTTCCTAAGATGCAAACTAAAATTTTAACAGATATCTTATCTTTCTCTTTAGAAAATTCTGGCTCTCATCATATCAGCACTCTTTAACTTTTACTCGCTTTTGTTATATTATCACGCTGTTACGATATTACTATGTTACATCTATAAATGAAGGATTTATATCTGTATAGATCAATAACAAAATTTAAAAACGTTGAGAAAACAAGCATATTCGAATGAGGATAATCGGATAACGTAGCGACGAATCATTTTTTTTTTTTTTTTTTTCTTTGATGAGAAATTTACACGAGAAGTTTTAGCTTAATTTATTTAAATAACAACATTGACATATCAATCATTAAATAAACATAATCTATACTACATGGTACAAGGGATTTATTAATTAATAAAATCTTATATTTGCCACAATATTGAACGTATGAATATAGAGCTTTATGCAAATATAATATTTTTAAAAAGTCAATTAATGCAATCGCTATTATTTTGCAACGCGTTCATTTTTATTTAAAAGAAGAAAGAATAACATAATAATATTATATTAAATATAAATAATGTAATTTATTTTACTATTAATTTGATGATAATGAACTAAATGTTCCTATCTTTTCAAAATAATCTCATATATATATATATGTATACACATATTTTTTTTTTCTTCATCAGAAATTTGAATGGATTTTCTTCTTCGTTCTTAGATGATAGTAACAAGTCTAATATTGAAAAATGATTCTTAAGCTAAAAGATAAATTATAGGTAAACGAACACAATAAAAAATACAAGGCATCGATCGTATCCATCTTGTTCTTTTATATCAAAAAAAAAAAAAAAAGAAAAAAAAAAAGAAAAAGAAAAAAACTTTTGAACACGCATCTCCTCGTACGCTTATCTGTTTTATGATTACAAGTCAAAAAATACTATGTAAAATTTAAATATATATATATATATTATATATATATATATAATATATGTATATATAGTCTATTCTGTTATGTAATTGGAAACAACAAATATTATAACTATGAAGTCAAACAAATCTGTTTACAATCTTTGTTAGTAAATATTATAGATGCATATATGTAATGTTGACTGTCTATTACTTAAAAAAAAAATATACAAATTAAATCATTTATAAAATTATTTTTCTATAGCATATTAATTTATTAGATTGTCAACAATCCTTAATACATATCACTCATTCATTTATAATGTTGAATTGCCTTTAACTATCCTCATATAGCTATGCAAAAAGATTCTTCTTTGATATTTTTGGTAAGTTTTCATTTAATTTCTCAAAAACATGAATATTTATAATTAAACTAGGATTAATCCAATAAATTATATCAATTGTATTTTTGTTTTTAGATAGTCTTAAAAGGAAATTCTAGAAGAATTGTGCATTTTTTTTTTTTATTGAAAAAGAAGAAGAAAAGATTACTTATGACAGTAAGTTATTTTTATCTTTTTTTTTTTTACCTTTTACCTTTCCATTATCAATTATAGTCAATAGAATAGAGGAAATTCCCTAAAATGCTAAGAAATGATTTATTTCTATTATAAAACGAAATCTCTCTCCCTTTCTCTCTTTCACTATTTATCCATCTATCTCTCGATATAAGTGAAACATAAATGAATTAAACTAATGTTATATATCCTTGTATATTTCAGATATCCAAGTATATAATTTTTATTTTTGTCTGAATAAAAAAAAAAAGTTTTTCATTATATTATCCGAATGACTCAAACTGAAACGAAAGTTCTAAGCTATAAAATAATATCAAAATTCGTATTTAAAATATCCATTGACGTTAATAATATTGCTTTTGTAATCATCTATCAATAATTGCCATAAGTTATGTAAGTTAAAAAAATATATATATATATTCTTCACATGAGATTCGAGTAAAATTATTTGCTTTTTTTTTTATTCAAATTTATTTAATTTTTGTATTGGGGTTTTTTTTTTTTTTTTATTACATTTCTCATAAATTATGAGAAAAACAAGATTATAAAAAGGCAATGATTTTCTAATTGTACTTATAACTATTTTTATTTTATTACAATTTCTACCTGAAGTAACCTTTGTAATTACGACCCTGCTTTCACATTCATTCCTGTAGATGACAGAGAGAGTAAAGCAACAATAAAAAGACTGTTAAGACGTGGCAACGTTGTACAAAGAGTTATGGGAAAATTGTATACATTATACCTTTAGAAAAGTTATGCTATTTTTGTTTATAATTAATTATTAAAAATACAAAAGGAAAATTTCTCCTTCGAACATTTGTCCTTCTTTGCCTTTTAAAATGACAAATGTAGTAACGAGACATCATAGTAAACAATTTAAAGTTGCCTCGTTTTAATTATTCACCAATGAGAAAAATGTGAAGATATTTTTAATAGGAGAAGAATGTTAAGGGGTGGGGAGGAGAAGAAAGAAAGAAAGAAAGAAAGAAAGAAAGAAAAGAGAGTAAAGAAAAGTAAAAAAAGAAAGAGAGAGAGAAAAACAAATGAAATATATCAATCAAATTGAATGCAGATGGCAGTATTCTATATTTTATAATACGGCCTCGAGTTCGAAGCAAGGGATTTTGTGGGGTTCTTCGAAACGAACAGCCATTGGTGTGTCTTTACGTGCAGCTGCTTTCGTAACAACACCCATACAACGTCGCGCATAGAGCGTCTGAATCTGATCGTATTCGTTCCTCTCGTATTATTTTCTTCTCTCATCTTAAGTTAATGGTACATTCCTATTTATTTTTCAAGTTTACATACGTTCGATTTTAATAATAAAATCGATATCTATAAGAGTGTAAGTGACGACGTTCTCGATTTAAAATTATTATTATAGAAAGCAAGCAATCGAGGAAGCAGGAAAGAGAGAGAGAGAAAGAGAAGGAGGGAGAGAGAGAGAGAGAACAAGAAGGAAAGAGAACGTGCCGTTTTCGTGAAGTATCGACGCATAGTCGGACGATTCTCAACTTATTAACAAGGATTCTCGAAAAGACGTTTTCTCTCTCTAATCAACGTAAATAAAATACGTTTAATCGTTTGACAAAAAGAAGAAAGAATATTTCTTCGTTATTATCCTTGTGAATACAAGAGCAAGAGATCCGTCAAGAAGATATTAGCGTATGTATATCTTTTGTTATAAATTTCATGATGATGACGACAATCGACGACGACGACGACGACGACGACGACGACGACGACGATGATGTAGTTTCGTTCTTTACACAGAATCGATTGTTTCTCTTTTATGTTTCTTTTATTCTCAATAGAACCTACTTATCGCTAACTAAAATATCTACCTTATTTTCTAATCTATATATATATATATATATATATATATGTATATATATATACATAGATATGTAGATAAATATCTACAAATAAATATTTTAATAACCTGTCAATATTTCTTTTTTTTTTCTTTTTTTTTTTTTTTGTTACTATTTTTTCAAGTAGCACTCTTTCCATATGTCGTTAATTACGTTATGCCAAAGATAACCTGTTTTTTTCTTTTTTTTTTTTTTTTTTATCTTTTTTTTTTATATTTAAATTTTCATTATCGAATTCACGCGTATATAGATAATGTATTATTTTGATACACTCACTATCCTGGGGGGTAATTCGTTTGCCCGCCCTTTTTTAAAAATCGCATTTTGATTGGTCATATCCTTTTTGTTATGATTATTAATAATCTGAAATAAGTTTTATGTATTAAACCCTCGAATACATATCATTATTTTTCTTCATATTTCATTAATTATTTCTTATGGAGTTGTATATTATAAAAGAAAAAAAGAAAAATATTATTAGACATTTTTACAAAGATATATTCTTTTTTTTTCTCTCTTTATACCGATACATTTTATATAAACATACATTGATCCATTGTATGTATCGAAATGAACGTTCAGTAATCGATCCTATCACGTGATCTGTGTAGGATATCGATATATCAATACTAATAATCATACGTCACATTTTTAATCGATTTTTAACAATCTGTTGACGAAAGATTAAGCGTTTCCTAACCAAACAAAAAAGTAGGGAAGAATAAATTAAAAAATAAGAATTAATATATATATATATATTAAACGTTGATCAATGAATCACGCAATTAACTAAGTAATTAATAAATAGTATCTATTTTTTTTCTTGACCTAGTAGTTCTTTAAAAAAAAAAAAAAAAAAAAAAAAAAAAAAAAAAAAAAAAAGGAAAAAGAAATTTGTATAGCCCTGTCATATGATATATATTACGCTGTGACGGTCTCTCTCGTTTGACTAACTTCCGTTACACTCCCACACTCGAAGGCGCCGTTGCCACGTAACTGATAGAATCATGAATGGAAAAAGAGAGATAGAAAGAGATAAAGAGAGAGAGAGAGAGAGAGAGATAGAGAGGCGACGCGACGCGATTAAGTTATCAAAGATACAGAAAAATACGTATATTCTACAAATTTTACATGACGCCGTATCACGTGATAATATCGTGTAAAAATAATAATAATTTTACTTTTGAGTAAAATAATCGAGTTTCTTCTTCTTTAAATAATTCTATTTGTGATTCGTGAAATGTAATCAAAAACATGATATAGATTTAATCAGACCTCCATTTGTTATTTTCTTTTCCTTTGTTTTCTTTCGATATATATCAGTAAATATCTTTCCTTGGAAATATCAAATTTCCTGCGTGCTGTGTTCATATAGAAAAGCATAACGTCATCTCTCTCTCTCTCTCTCTCTCGCTCTCTCTTTGTATAATATCCTGTCTTAGTTTTTATCTCACCACACAGGAATTTAAAACGTCGAGAAAGATTATTCCAGCTTGAGTCACGAATAAATCCTCTTTGAACCTCTCTACGAATGAACTTTGTGCTAAAGAAAGAACGCTATATATATATATATATATATGTATATGTTTTTTTTATAAACAATAAGAAGAGAAAGTTTTGTAAAATATTATAAAATTATTATTTCTCGAAGAAAAAACGCTTTAGAAATCGTATAGATTTGATATATTTCAATATTGTTTTGCAACAATAAGATATTTACTAGATAATAAAAAATTCCATATTTTATTATCCTTCATTTTAAATAAACATTGTATTTATCGAAAATACTGAAAAAACAAACGGACCGACACAATGGGGAGACCCTTTCGTAGGTACGTACCTGCGTGTATCCGCATTCATTCCTATGGATGCACGCCCGAGTAATATAACAATAAAGGAATGTGGAACGGTTCTTGATCGTGGCAACGTTGCACAGGGAGAGTTGTACACGCGAAGATATTACCAAGTTATTCTTATAAAATATATTTTAACATTGAAAAATAAATATATTTCGACGTTAGAATAAATTTTAATTAAAAAAATTTATATTTTACAAAATTAATATATTTATATTTAACCGTAGGAAACGTTTTTTATCATACTTGGCAGGAAACATTAATCTTACGTCATTATTTTAAAAGAAAAATATTATAACGCTAATATGTACAATCAAAATTATTATCAATAATTATTTTCAATAAAATATTTTGAAATTTTAATATATTTTATCTTTAAGAATAACATGAATATAAGATTTATTTTCATGACACAACAAAATCGCTTTCTGATAAAGATAATAAGCTGATTATCTTTAAATTAATGCGTATTTCTAGTTCCACGTATTTATTGCAATATGAACGTTATTTCAGAATTTACAGTTATGAAGAAATATATCTAAAATATATAACAATGCAACAACATTCAATAGAGGATTCTTAAAATATTTGATAAATTTTCTTGGTAGGGAACAGGTAATAGAAAGGGGAGGATCATTAAAAGAAATGGTCAAAGGATGGGCGTCAGTTTTACATTCCTGTTGGTAAAGGGCGGAATAGATTTATTTTACCTGCATTCCTCGAGCTCTTCGTAGCGTTCAGTCCTTTGGGAAACGTCTTGTCGAGTGGACATACTTTTAAAACGCTCGTCACGACGATATAAATTTCTGTCAAGTTTATTCCGTTGAGTTTCTGTTAAGAACATATAGTGTATTTATCTGCAAAATAATATAAATTCAGTTCAAATTCTTTTTTTATAATTGCAATTTGAATCTGACCATTCTTTGGTTTCTTATTACAGACTTTAATACGAATAATTGATACAGCATTTAATTCAAGTGCAACAAGTGTAACTAAAATTACAAACATGACAGACATTATAGTAGAACATTTACCAAACGAATCATTGCCAGTCAGAGATTCTGGCGATGTAAGTTTATCTTCATCACCAGAGATAAAATCTGTAGATGAAGTAGATAATGTCGGTTATCGTTTTGAATCGGAGAGATTAAGAAGTTTTGAAAACTGGCCTGTGAGTTATATAGAACCAGAAAAATTAGCAGCAGCTGGTTTTTACTATCTTGGCGAAGGAGATAAAGTTAAATGCTTTGAATGTAACATAGAGATATGTCAGTGGGTAGAAAATGATGATCCAATGGAAGATCATAAACGTTGGTCGAATAGGTGTAGATTTATTAAAAAACAACCATGTGGAAATGTACCTATAGGGGCAGATCCAAATACTATACCACCAGTACAATCTAGTTTAGACGTTTGTGGAATTTATCAAAATTCTGAAAATGACACTCTTACGGCAGAGTTACAACTTTTAAGTACTGCCAAGTTAAATGCTATGGGTTTAGGTCGTACAAAGGGACCATTGCATCCTGACTTTGTTAGTTACGATGCAAGATTAAAAACGTTTATGACATGGCCAAGATCAATGCCACAGACAAAAGAGCATCTAGCACATGCTGGGTTTTATTATACGGGAAATGGTGATCAGACTCTTTGCTATCATTGCGGAGGAGGCCTTAAAGATTGGGAACCTGAAGATGATCCCTGGGAGGAACATGGAAAATGGTTTCCAAAATGTTGTTATCTCCTGATGGTAAAAGGACAAGATTATGTAAATAAAGTTACAGGACAGCAAACATCGCCCATTTCGACAGAGGTAACTTTTAATATTCATATTAATGTATATTTCTTTGAACTAAATATTACTTTTACAAATTTGATTATTAACACTTTTTTTTTTTTTTCTTTCTTTTTCTTTTTTTTCAGGAGGCATTGCAAATGAACTTGCCAAGTTTTATTAAAACAATTGAACCATTATCATCATCGAATAATGGAGAAAATGGTCAGGTCGAGAATGCCCCTGGGCCAAGTCACAGAATTGAGAGTTGCTTGAAAGTAGAAGGATCTGCAGAATTTAAAGGATCTAAAGATACGAAAGCGCATTGTAGCAAATCCGTAGATGACGCGAGAATTTGTAAAATTTGCTATAACGGAGAATTAGGTGTGGTTTTCTTACCATGCGGCCATATGGTAGCTTGCGTGGACTGTGCACCAGAAATGACAATTTGTGCTGTGTGCCGAGTTCACGTAGCAATGAAAGTGAGAGCCTTCCTTTCTTAAATTGTAAAAATAATTTGTAAATTCTACGAAATGTGTTAAATGAAAAGGGAACTATTAATGTATAACTACTGCATTACATTTCTCTCAACTCGATTCACGCACGTATTCACACATCCCTGCCTTATGTGAATAGGATATTATAAATCATATAGAATTATTGTAACAAGTATTGTAACTAAATCAACTAGTTTGTAATATTTATGTAAAGTATATTAGGTATTTTACAATTTCCAACATTATGCCGTAGAAATATACAAATAGATGATCTCAATGGAAATTAAAAAGCATAAAGAAAATATGCTAAAATAAATGGTGTAATCTCCCGGGATTAATATATTTGGAAGAAATATGTTATTCAAAACATTGTAATATATCCATAGTTGTGACATTATTAATGTATTTCCTTCAAATTTATATCCAAATTAATTGACGTATTGTGATATAACGAACGTATCGTATTAAGAGCTTGTAATTATATTTTGTATGATCAAATACTTATTACGAACGATTGTTAGCTTACAAATAAACTTTAGGAATATAATTAAAATTTCTGTAAACTTTATTCGATTGAGTCTTATTTTATTTCCCTTTCATTGTTTTATTTTTTTTTTTTTTTTTTTTTTTTATATATACTGAAATCGTGCATGCAATTGAATTTAACTATATTCACTAATTGTACTTGTTTTGACAACACATGTACTATCTATATCATCCACTATTTTCTATAGTATATGGGATTGTTATAATATTCATAAAATACATTATGTAAGTAAAATACATAGTCTTTATTAGGTGTATAACGCAATATAAAGTTCACTAGGTGTCATTTATATATATATATATATATGTATATATATAAAGCACATGAAACATTGATAGTAATTATAAAAAGAAGTCCCTAATGTGTAAGTGTATAGTGTTAAATAATACTTTATCAATATTTCTTATGATTAATTACCAATATATACTAAACTTTAACATAAGCTTAACAGTGAATAAAGATATTTTTTCAAAGTGCATGAATTATACACAGGTTTAATATTATTAAATAGTATTCTCTTTGCATGTAACATTACATTTGCAATTATAACACATTATATTAACATATTAAATTTATATCAATATTAGACAGACAAATGTAACATTACATAGAAAAGTGGAAAATCAGATAATTGGTCGCGTAATTTGTGTAATCTTTTTGCAACAGATGTATAAAAAGGGAGGCCTTTTCGAGACATATATATCTTATAGTTAAAATGGCCAAACCTTTCAATAGAAAGATCAAAAATGTGTGCTTATTATATCACAGTTATCTCAACGAATTGCATTTTTAAATAACCGTTTAAAATATGTCAATTTAGCTAAATAATTATAGTGAGAAATAAATATTGACCAATTATCAATGTTATTTTTATACAACTCATAATGTTATAATATCTATAAAAAGGTATTTTCTCGCGCAATTTTATCCAACATTCCAATTTGTAATTACATGTAACAAATTATTATAATAATGGTCTTTTTAGTTTAGGCCTTAAAAATTGTTATGTGAATTTGCAATCCCTTTTAATAAAACAAATGTGAACTATTGGGTTTGTAAAACTACTTCCTAATCACAAAATAAATTATTTTTCAGAAATACAAGAGATAATTCATATATTTATAAATCAGATATTCTATTATATATCTACAATTATTAGCAAATATTTTCAAATCTATAAAACATTTTCTTCTCTAGGATCTGCTATGACACATTGATTACATCATATTATTAAAATAGTCTGCTGTCATACATTAATGACAATATCTGTGTAAGCAATTCAGTTAAATGCTTCTTATTATGTTTTGATAAAAATTCATACACATAAATTTTTGGTACACGTGATACGCATATACATCAAAAGCATCTGTGTATTTAGAAACATTAGTAAATTTAGTTTGATGGAAAACAGGATATTTTTTGTATGCTACTGATAATTACTACTTCATTTTTTTTTGTTTTATTTTATTTCTTTATTTATTTTTTTTTGTTTTGTTTTAAGATGAATATGGAAATATTTAACTTCATAGAAATAATGTATGTGTTTGTAATTACATGTGAACTGTTTAATCAAGTTGTTTCAATCTGTATGATTCATTAAACTGTAATATTTAGAAATGGCATTCCATTTGTTATTCATATTACTAAATGTAAATGTATGCAATTCCTTAGAACCATTTTCTGTGATTTTCCACAGTAAATTTTCTGTGCATTGTCTTAGCAAAGAATACTTGACTAAGTTGTTAGAAACAACCAATGATGTATAAATATTACAATATCATGTCTTCGCATAGCGAATTATAAAATTGCATCTTTTGTGATATCGTAAAATGTATAAGCTGTTCCAACAGATTATGCAATTTACATGGGGGAAAAAAAAAAAAAAAAAAAAAAAAAGAAAAAATAAAAAAAAAAAATAAAAAAAAATAAAAAAAAATTATTAGATATAAAAACATTATTTATATATCTTCGGAAAAACTTAATTAAAAAGAATGCAAATATTATTTTGTAATAGCAACAGCTTATATCATTAATATTGTACTTATTCCGAATAATATAATTCTATGTACATTCTACACATTGCTATATCAGGAGAAGAAATATTTTCTTTCATTTTCAAATCCTTTAATATGTACAAGAAGAAATAAATTTTTCAATTATATATATATCAGACTAGATTTTTTTTTTATTTTCGCATAAAGAAAAATTTCTATACTCATTTAAATAATCGTTTAAATATTTTACCTAATAATAGAGAATATTTACAATACAATATTTTTAATATTTATTCTTTAGATTTTTTTGTTATAATTTAATTTGTTTTATTTCATAAATTATTTTTCGTAACAATAGTATTTATTATAATTATATTTCGTGATATGTCTTTAAGTTAACATTATTACAACAATGTTTAAAAAAACAAAAAAAAAAAAAAGGAGAGAAAGAATCAATGAAGAGAATAATAAAATACAATCGTACAAACAATCAAAGGATCTAAAAATGATTTTCACTCCATGATGAAGCTATGTGTAGCATTTTGAATAATATTTCTTTTTTAATCCTCTGCGGTCGTAATTGTATCAATCTATTAACTTCAATTATTTTCAAATTCATTAATTTTTTTAATGGTATGATATCTATACCGTATATAAACAAACGATTAGCGTACGTGTGAGGATTAGCGGCCTAGAATTTACGACTGCAAAGGATTAATATTTTCTACTTAAATGTAGATTTAAATCACGCACACTATACTACGCATTTAATACGATAGTGTAACAAGTTTATATGAAGTAATATAATTTTTAAAAATCTATAGTTTTTGATACTTTCTATTTGATTAAAAATTAGAAGATGTTATGGTACATAAAATCTTTCCTTTGCTTTAACACACATTAGCAAAAGAATGATATAATTATTATATCTATACAGCATTTTTTTCTTTTTATATATATATATATATATATATATATATATATATATATATATATATATAGAGAGAGAGAGAGAGAGACAATTATACTTTGTTAATAACACATAAACTAGTACTATATGTGCACTGCAGAATTGCAAATTTCTGTCCCCCAATGCCTTTTACCGAGCTCAAAGCAATGAAACATTTAAGAAATGCTTAAAAGGATTGAACCTATCTAAAAACTTAGTCGTTTTAATTAATATTTACAGAATGGTTATGTGAAAGATGTGATATAATGTTAATACAAAACTTTTGTTTTTTAACAATAGGCAAATTGTCATTTTAACATTTATAGAGTCTGAATAGTTTCTCATTGTATTTATGTATCATGTATTATTTGATGATAGAACTCGGTAATGAAATTCTTGAATTCCGTTGTATGTTGAAAAATAGATAAAATGAAATTTGAATATTAAAATGTGATAAAAGAAATAATAGAATCATCCAATTGGAAAATTAATTGAAATTGATGTGATCTTCGAAAATATATTTGTCATATTTTTGTCTGACCAGCAGAGGATTAAGAAACGAGACAATAACAATACAAATGACAATATTTTTTTCTTCTTTTTCTTTTCTTTTTTTTTTTTTCTTTTTTTTTCTTTTTTCTTTTTCTTTTTTCCATGCGAGCGTTCAACGTGTCGCAAAATGGAAGAACCATTAAAATAAAATTGCATAAGTATTCATAGTAAATGTAATAAGTTACTCCCGCTTGGTTGCTAGGTATTTAAAAACTTTTATATTTTCAAGATATTAATGTAGCGAGAAATGTGATATTTTTTAAAAATGCAGTGTTAAAATGGCTGCCAATATTTTTAAATCTCACTTGATAATAAAAGTCTAACCTGCACTTGTTTAAATTTGAAGAGATCGAAGATCTTTGAAGTGCATTTATTGAATGATGGGGTTTAAGCGATGAGATCTTCGGCGCTGGTGAGACGCTCGGGTTACTGGACTCTCCTCCCCCACGCCACTGAGAATATCGGTTAGTCATCTGATAAATGCAGTTTTACAACTTTTTGTCGTGCGCGCACTGCAAGTCATAGAAATAGATGGGATCGGTTTGTTAGCCACCTCCGCTACTACTTCATGCTTAAGCGCTAAATGTAGTTTACCATACTCTTCAGGCCTGGGCAAATCTACATACGTATGATTTTAATAAACAATGTTATATATTTTCATATATGGGAAAATAAAAACAATAAATTTTTTGTGCTAATTCTTATCAGTGTTATTATTTGTCCAGGCCCAGATAATTTTATAAGGAATGATGTTACTTCATGTCAACATAAAAATCCAAAACAGTACCATGCTGCAGGCATATATATATACATATATATATATATATATATATATATATATATATATATATATATATATATAAAACGTGTGTTCTATTAATTGATATCAATAATCTATTTATTACTATGATTGTATAAAAATAAGAGTATTCTCTTTATATTTGTAAATAAATGGGATACTTTTGTAATACTGTATACTGTAAAATACTTAAAAATGTAATATGTACCCAGAAATGTATCCACTCTCTATTATTCTCTGTTATAAAATCTTCTTAAAATAATTTAAGCGTGTGTATATGATGTGTGTATATATATATATATAAAATTTGCATAGAATTATATACCACCACATGCTTTAATATTGTATTATTGAACTTCTTGTTAGTAAAGGAAAGCAATATTATGTGAAGAAGTAAAGCAAGCTTGAAAAGTTGTAAAGGGATAAGAATAAAGGATTCCTGGTGTGTTCTCAAAACACACAAAAGGAACAACGAAAAAAATAGAAGAAAATATAAAACTGTTACTTTATAAAACAACTTTGGAAAGTAACAGTTATTGAGACTTACTGCCTGAGAGAATGATAGCGGGTAACTCGGTCTGCTGACCTAAGAATCATATTCATGCCTGGTTGTGGTTGTGCAACCGAATGATTTGTAGACGAGTTCGTAGCATGGACCTCTGAGATGCATGAAGTTCTCATACTCGCCTTTCTCACCGGTTTTGATATAGATATAGATGTAACAGGAGTAGTAGTAGTTGTATTGTTGTTGATATTATGGATCTGTGTTGTTGGTTTAGATCTAACACGGCGGGTAGGTGGATCGCAGCTATTGTTGACCAGCCAACTGTTTCTACAATTTCTATAGAAAGATAGAAAGGTCTAAGATTTAGTTTATAACATGCAATATTAGAAATATAAGATGCTTTATTAATATTATTCAAAGCATGTTATTAAATCTCCAAGGCAGAAGTGCAGAAAAGGGAAGATAAAAGATAAAGAGAATTGTGTTAATAAGAATGGTAATAATTCAAAATAATCTGACCTTTTAACAACTGTTGTTGCTGTAGACCTCGCGAGTAATCTCTTTAAAGGACCTTTTTCCTTATTTCCAGCTAATGTAGCAATAGCTGTTCCTTTTTTATTTCTAGTTTGCAGTAATGGTCCTAAATATGGACTGAAAGCATAATAATTATTAAATGATACAAATACATATTATGTAGTTTTATATGAACAGATAAACTCACTGAACAACTGTTGATGATCCGGTAGGGGTGCCAAGAGAAGACTGATTTACACGTAGTCTTCTTCTTCTAGCTTTAATTTGATTTAATTTATCACCTTGCGTTAAAGTCGAGGGCGAGTCTCTATTTGTTGTTTTAAGACTTGCAACAGGGGTAGAATCATCTAATTTAATTCCATCCACCCGGTGCATTATGCCAGAAACATTATCTTGTACCACACGAGCATTGTTTAGATTTAATAGGAATGCGTTTTTAGGTCTTCCCATTATTGAATATATACCATATTTATGTACTGGATTTCTATTCTCAGAATGTAGTGGTTCTTTCAGCAATGAGTGAAGAAACGCCTCTTTTCTGAAGCACAAAATTCAGAATTCACCGGAATGATGATGCTGATTTATTGCCTACAGAAAATAGGTGTAACTATCGAAATTATATTAATTTATTTAACAACTAAAAGAGAATTTTACTTTTATCACAATAAACATGTACTAATAATAAATCTAATGTATAAATAATTAGAGATATTGAGTCAACTATATAATATATTAAAAATCATCAAGTATTTGTTATACAATTTACTTGGAAAGATTTCAGAAAAAAGTACCCACTTTTCTAGCCATTGCTGTTGATGTCCAATGACAGAACCTGGTCTACATATTCTGATCCATGCAATTGTTTCGTGAGCAGTTAAATGATAATGTTTCATAATATAACATCCTATAAGAGAACCAGTTCTGCCGAGACCTGCCTTGCAATGTACAGCTACAGCACCGCTTGCATTTTCTGATATTTTAAGAAATTGACGCATAATCGAGTCTGTTGGCGTTGAACCATCAACAAAGAAAAGATCTTTGTGTTCAAAACCTGCTTCTATGAAACTCGAAGCATCATAGATTTTTGTGTTAAGTCGTATAACCGTAGAGACATTATTACGACGAAAATAATTAAAATATGATTCTGGTGCATGCAATGGATATCCTGAAAACAAAGCCAGTATTAAAAATATACACGTGTTTACAAAATTATAAGATAAATATATAATATATATATATATATACCATTCTCAATTTTAGATTTTGCATGTGGGCCACAGAAAGCAATGAATTTTCCAGGTACTATCCAATTTAAATCTCCATTCTCAACTTTTTCGAAATGTTCGTATTCTTTAACTCGAAAATTTTGGAAGTTAAAAAAACCAAGACGATGGCACTTATCTATAGCACTAAGACATTCATACAATGATATTTTGTAACATGGTGATCCAACGGAGGCATCACGGAACATCATGAATGGTGGACTGTTTGGACTATTGGTCAAACACTCGTAAGCTTCTTGCACTGTACGTTTGCAGTACAGTATCTGAAATATATAAAAGAAAATTATATATTTATATATTTACAATATGATATACAACCATGATATTTTCTTACAGCATAGCTTCCTATAAGAAAGGCAGCATTCACTCTTTTTTCTGGGTACATCGTAGTATAATGTACAATTTTCTTTTTACTCAGCGTTACTGCCTTAAGTTTCTTATTAACTTTTTGACAATATTGATACAACATAGCTAGATTTAATGGACCAAAGTCTGCATAAAAATTCTCATATACTAACTCATCGTCAATGCTGAAGTAATGAGTATTGGGTGTACTTTTTGGTTTTACCATTGTTTTTAATGTTGCAAAGTACAATCGATCTAAACATAAATAGAAACGATTGATATAAATAAATATAAATGAGGAAACTCTTAAAAGAAGGTAAAAGAATAAAATGATAACTATTAAAAGGAGCAAAGTAAAATATCGAAAAGAATAGAAAGAAATCGATAATCGTTTGTACATAAAAAAAAAAAAAAAAAAAAAAAAGAAAAGAAAAAGAGAAGGAAGATCGATTACCTTTTATAATTTCGGCCGCGCAAACCAAAACTTCGTCGTTAACATCCATCGTGAAGGAGAGAATTTATCGTCTACCAAAGCGTAAATGGCACTTGGACGAACCTGTTATCAATGCGCGATGTAATAAAAAATAATAGAGTTTTAATTAATGCTTACGAATATAGCATACGTGTGAGTAAACACGCGGAAGGTTAGAGTGGGTGATATCAAAGGTAAACTGGATTTGAACGACCCACGTACAGTGTTAATAGTCATTTTTATGAATCTAAAAGTATTATGACGATCCTAAGACGTCACTCATGCAAGAATGAACCAATAAATTCGTGGAACGAAGACAAGTAAGATCGTCATAAGTACGATGACGCTTGACACTTACTTGCGTGACCGTTGAAAGATTCAAACTTTGACTGAAGGGGCGGCTGATCAGTTGTTACGTTGCCAAGTCTATCTCTCTCTCTCTCTCTCTCTCTCTCTCTCTCTCTCTCTCTTACTTTCTCTCTCTCTCTCTCTCTCTCTGCCAGTTTAACCCTTTATTTCGTTATTTAGAGCACATTATTTCACTTTCTCTCATTCGCATCGAGACAACGTTGTTATCCAAGCATCGTAGTTGTCCTTTATTTGAAATGTCAGGTCTCGAGATCTAGCTAATCTCTCGCTTGTAAGGCCCTCATTATCCACCGTACGATGGTAGAGCAATTTTTGATTCCGCTGCCATGTTGGTTACCCTCGCGGCGTTAAATCGACGATACCAATGGAATGTTAAATGATAGGCGCCTGTATTCGAACGTATCCGATATGACGAGGAGACTTCGTTGAAAAGTATTGGAAAAAGAAAACGTGACTGGTCGTCTCTCGGAGACATCGAAATATCCAGCGTCGTACGCGCTTTGGCTGAACGAACGTAGAGAATCGGTTTAGAAAGGAGCAGAGAGAAAGATAGAGAAAGAGAGAACAAGTATACAAGATAGAAAGAGAGATAGATAGAGAGAGAAAGAGAGATAGAGAGAGAGAGAGAGATAGAAAGAGAGAGAGAAACTGACAAGGAGAAAGGAAAAAAGAGGAAAAATCAAATACGAGATCTTTCGAACTAAATCGAGCGAGATTTGAACCCTTTTAAACCTTGCCAAGAATTCTTCGTGAACAGCATCACGACCTTTCACCTTCTTACATGCATACGCCTCTTTCTCTACTACGCCTACGACGCGATAACTACGTCGTACGGCGCACGTCGCAAGAACTATTATTTCGATCTCTTTTCCCTTCTCTTCTCCCTTAGACACGTAATATACCGAAAACAAACGTGAAAAAATCGATATAAATAAGGTGAACGTAGAATAAAATATATGCGATGTACCGTATATTTTGATCCTTATCAATGAGGTCTCCTTCGTCTCTCTCTCTCTCTTTCTCTTTCTCTCTTCCTCCCACCCTTTCTCTCTCTCTTTCTTTTTCTCTGTTTCTCTCTCTCTATTCTATCGTATTATATCTGCAACATAAAATTGCTATATTCTGTCGCTGTTCCAGTTAAATATCGATTGGCACGAAAGAAAAAAAAATGAGAACAATAAAAATAGATATTATCCTGTGAAATATTATTATTTTCTCACCTTTGATATTAGAATTTCATGTCAATCATCTGTCCTGTACGTCGGAGGAAAACTTTTTTTGAATATGTTAGGTTTTAAATTCGAAGAAAATGGCCGATCGTAGCTTAATGTTGATTAGTCGATTTTTCTCTCGTTCGGCCAATCAAAGCAATAGAAATTAAAAAGTTATATGGATTTAATTTTATTCTTATTTTAAATAAATATTTGTTTTACAATCGGTATAAATACGTTAGTTTTTATAATTCCTTAAGACAATTACGTTTATTTTTATTAAAATAATATTGATGAAAATTCTCCTGAAAATTGTTTCGAAGCGCCATCCTAGGAGGAAAGACGTATTAAATTCAAAATTTAACGGTCGCTTGAAGATTTTCAGATGTTTCGTCCGTTTAAATGACCCAAAGTTGTCTCACGAGCTTATAGCTGTACAGTGTAAAAGATTTTTTATTTTTGGTGAATGTAGTAATTCTTTCTTTTTTTTTTTTTTTTAAGCAACTTAATCATACAATATATTTATTAGAAAAGTCACTCTGGAAGTTCTTTTCTTAATAGATTAATTTTCGTAAAGATTTGGAAGATTTGCATCGTGAAAAATACGTTCGTGAATACTGTATAATTTTCGTTGTTAAGTTTTTATTATTACATAATCTATAATCATGTCGCATTTAAAATATATGAAAGAATTAAATAATTTAACCCGAATGGATGAAGCCATAAAAGGACCACTTCCACGCTGGCAGAAAAAATGTTTGGAGGCATCAAATTCAAGGCAGTGCATTATATCTCACATTATGTTATTTTCATTCAATTATCAAAATATGTAATTGTTTTTTTTTTCTTTCCTTTTCTTTTTTTTTTACTTTTTTTTTTTTCTTTTTTTTTTTTTCTCTACAGTAATGTTAGCTTAAACTCATCGCGCAAAGTTATGTCTGGATCTTGTATGAATACCACTACAGGGAAGTCGCCAACGAAAAAATATGATTCGAAGAACAAAAAGACACCATCAAAAGGAAATAAAAAATCTCCAGGTATATAAAATTTTATGGCAATTTTATTATTACTATTTATGAAGATTAATTTTATTTTCAACAACAGGTCGTAATGTTAATACTCCTGCTAGTACACCCAATGGTGGAGATAGATTTATTCCTTGCAGATCGACAACTAATTTTGATTTAGGTTATTATAAGGTATCTTTTTTTTTTTATAATTAATTGTTAGTTATTACTTCTTTTATAATTAATTGTTATTAATTACTTCCTTTTAATATCTAAAATTGTATTTTTTCTATTTAAGATTCAGCAGCAACAAGCTGATCAAGATGGTGACAAAGGAGATAACATAAGTCCTACAAAGAAAGAAATGCAACGTTTGATAGGAGAAAATCTACATGGTGGGGATATCAATAATATGAGAGTTTTATCGTATCAGAATAAAGCTCCAGCTCCGCCTGAAGGATATCAGAATCCTTTAAGAGTTGTTTATAGTCAAACAAAAACACCAGCTAGTGTTAAAGCTTCTACAAGATATATCCCTCAAACCCCTGATCGAATATTGGATGCACCAGAAATTATTGATGATTATTGTAGGTATATAATAAAAAAAAAAAAATATATATATATATTACATTGTATAATTACAATGTCATTAAATGCATTGTTTCTATTTGCAGATTTGAATCTGATTGACTGGTCAGAAAATAATGTTTTAGCTGTAGCCTTAGGTAATAGTGTATATTTATGGAATGCTGGAACAGGCACTATAGCACAACTATTTGAGTTAGAAAGCAATGATTATGTATGTTCTGTAGCATGGATTCAGGAAGGTCCATATTTAGCTATTGGAACTACTGTAGGCAATACAGAACTATGGGATTGTAGTGAAATAAAGAGAGTACGTGTAATGAATGGTCATGCTGCTAGAGTTGGTTCTCTTGCATGGAATTCTCATATTTTGACAAGTGGCTGCAGGTATTTTAACAAATATATAGAAGACGACACTATGTTTATCACTATATTATTCTTTATGTAATGTCAGATCTTACAATTACTTTTTTTTTTTTCTTTTTTTCAGAGGTGGTCAAATAGTACACCATGATGTTAGACAACGTCAACATTTAATATCATCTATGAATGCACATGCTCAAGAAGTATGTGGTTTAAAATGGTCACCAGATGGAAAGTATTTAGCTAGTGGTGGCAATGATAATATGCTTTATATATGGCCAGTAGTTGCTGGACAAAATCATTCCCATACTCAACCTCTTTACACATTAAATCAACACCAAGCAGCTGTAAAAGCACTTGCATGGTGTCCTTGGCAAAATAATATTTTAGCTAGTGGTGGTGGTACTGCAGATAGAACAATTAGATTTTGGAATTGTAATACAGGTGAAGAGACAATTATATACTTGTTTATTATACTAATTTAAATCATGCTCATGAAACTTATTTATATATGATTCATTTCGAATACAGGAGCTTGTATAAATAGTATAGATACGAAATCACAAGTATGCTCATTGCTTTGGTCTTCAACATATAAAGAAATAATCTCAGGCCATGGATATGCGCAAAATCAATTAACTATATGGAAATATCCAGGAATGACAAAAGTTGCAGAATTAACTGGCCATTCTAGTCGTGTTTTACATTTAGCCATGTCTCCTGATGGTACTACAGTTCTTAGCGCAGGTGCTGATGAAACATTAAGATTGTGGAAATGTTTTCTACCTGATCCACAAAAGAAAAAGGAACTTAGTGAAGTTAAATCTATACCATCCAGACTTAAACAATCAATAAGATAAAATTTAATATTAAATCTCTATATCCGAATATTTTAAAATTTATTAGCCTTAATTATTTTCAACCATTAACTCTCTTGACAAAGAAAAATATTTTATTCTCGTAAGATAAAATATTTGATTTAGAATATTTTATTTTCTTACAATAATAGGTATGCAACTGTTGTTTCTTATTGACACGTACTTATACATCTACTTTAAGAGATATTATCTTGATTTTTAAATAGTGTACTATAAAAAAAAAAAAAAAAAAAAAAAAAAAAAAAAAAAAGAAAAAGAAACTTGAAATAAATTATTATTTTTTCTAGTATTTCGTAAATAAATAAATTTTAATATCTGAAATAACTATATATATTTATATATGTAATTATATTTATATTAGTACAATATGTTAATAATAAGAAAAAGCCATAGTGTTGAAATGAAATATATATACTGATCCCTTTTTTCCTACACCATTGGATTCAGGTAGTCAGATTGACCCAACCTTCCAGGCATATGAATACCAATAGGTGTAAGATGGTAGAATTAAACAGGAAATTAATATAATCGGTTTGAAACGTAAAAATATAGTTAAAAGTATTATACAATTATTATAATCTATATTTATATATAATGTGTACAAAATTTTTTTGACAATATTTTGGTGAAATAAATGTATATACATACTTGAATATAGTAAATTTTGCATAAAAATGAATGATGCAGAGAGTAAAACATTATTATTGAAACCTGATCAAACAAGCCATTTAGAAAATACAAAGCAAGATGATAATGAACACAATTGGTGGGCAAGTGACAGTGGATCAAGTACAGGTTCATATTATTCTGACAGTGACAGGTATAGAAACAATTAATAAAATTTCCATGGAAGTAAATTGAATACATTGAAATTAATTATTTACACGTAATCTCACATACAGCTCTATAATTGAATGGGAGTCAGAAATTGGACCAAATGGGGAAGTATTCTATATAGAATCTCCAGTAGAAACTTTATCAAGCAGTTTAACATTTTGCGACGATTCAAGAAAAAGTCCACAACCAGAATTAACACGGAGGCGTAGTACTAGAGCAGGTAAACTTATGCGTCTATTAAGACGTAAGGATAGTAAAAGATGGAGTACAAGAAATAAGAAAGGTAATACTAATTTAGTTGGTAGTAATAGAGGAAGTCAAGAAAAGGAAGGAAATGGAAATAAAGAAGTTACTTTTAGAGATTTTCAGGTACATGTAATAATATAGTTCCAATGTGTAATTTGAATAAATTAATAAATAAGTAAAATTGATTTTAACTTTTTAGGCAGGTGAAATTCGTGAAGTTACTTTGTGGGTTGATCCTGAGAAAAGACATAAATTAGGGAGAAGAGCCACATTGTGTGAAGCATATTTTGGTATAACACCAGGTACTTTTTCAGATAAAGTTAGAGTTATGGTTGCTGGGTTTATACCAGATGGTGAAGCAATGAAAAATAAAAATATTAAAATTGGAGATTGGTTAAAGAGCATAAATTCAAATAATGTTACATTTCAAAACTTGGATTATGTATTATCTGAGATAACTACTCCAACAAATGTAAGATAATAATTCTCTTCGTCTCAATACGTATTAAAAATTAATATTAAATGTTTTTTTTTTTTTTATATTCTTATAATAATTAAATATCATATCTGAGAGAGCATATTTATGTATATAGGTGACATTAGAACTCCAAAGAGTAGCAGGGATTGATGTTACAGCAAAAGTGCCTGGAATGAATACAATCAAAGTAATTTTATTTTACAATTTAAATCGTAAATACAATAAATAATGTTAAATTATTTATTGTATATAGAGCATATATTATATTTATATTTTTAGCAATCAACATTAGTGCAAAATATTGTTAACAAAGGAGAAAGTGTAAACTTAATGGAAAGTTTATTAATTTATCCGCTTGGTATAATATATCTATGTACTACAGATCTTTCAGAAACAGGTCAAGAATTACAGGATGTATTATACTCCTTTCCAAGATCTGATAATGTACATTCTACTTTATGTTCAGCAAGAGGTGCCTTTATAACATTAAATCATTTGTTACCAGAAATAGTAGGTGCACAACCGATCAGGTAAATTCTCATTAATTTTTATATGGCTATACTATTAAAGAAAACATTTAATTATATGCGCTTTCCTTTTTTTTTTTTTTAGTACAACTGTACATATAGCAGGAGAAGAAATGCACATTGTATATACACCTTGTAATGAAGAATTATTATTGATTGCATTGCCAGAGAAATGGTAAGTACACATAAATAATATTGGAATTAATAAAATTTAATCATTATTTATGAGATGTTTAGCTTCTTTTTAACTTTTTATAATTCATTAAATATTTCAGTTGTAGTCTTGAAGAAGTTAGTATGTTATCTGCAGATATTGTCAAGACTTTAGAATTTACCTATCAATCATTAACAAAATGTTTTACAAATCAAGAGAACTACGATAGCATAGATCATTTTTTCTTATTAATTATACAAAGATTATTAGATATAAAAAATTCTGAAGATAATACTAACAGTTCAAAGAACGAAATAGACTTACAATGTTCTACAAGGAATCTTGAGAATTATAAGTTCAAAAGTAGTTTTTCAGTTGCACATTTTGTTCATTTGCCAAGAGATGCTCAAATACAAATTGATGCTGCATTAAATGAAATGGAAGCTATGGATTATAGAGACTGGGTATATATCTCTCTTTATGTTTTATTTAATATAATTCTAAAGATTTAAAAAATTGTACCTGATAGTAATGATTAAATTTATATGAATATCATACAGAATGAAGATCCTATGGATTGTCAAAGACTGTATACAATACTTGGCAGTTGCATATATCATAAATGTTATCTCCTAGGATCTCATTTACCTCATGAAGATTTAATTGAAATACATGCATTTTTACGACAAAATGGCTTGCTGAATTTGGTTAATACAGAACCTGTGAAATCTCTTGTCATATGGAAAAGAGTTTATCCTTTATCCTGTAATCGAGGAAATATTGAGACACATAGTTCTAATCAACCATTGGTTCCAAATGGAAAATGGTTTTTACTTATTGTCGGCTATGAACATGATTTATTAGCAGTTCTTTTAGAATCTGGCGGTTGTACTGCAAAGTAAGAATAAAATTATATTCTTTATTAATAATTTTTAATCTTCAATTAAAAGAAAAACTTTATTGTAATCTTAATAGGTACGACGACACAACCGGACCAGATGTGTTTTATGTGGAAGAAGCTCAAGAAACTCTTAAACATATACAGAAAATAGGAATAACAACATTAGCTGCAAAATGGATTACATCTAATGCCAGACCAGAAGTAATTCCTTATGAAGATAGCATGTTATCAAAACAATCATCCAGCATAACAGAAAATTTGTTAGGCTTTATAAAATCATCGGATGTACAAAGTGCAATACCTAAGCCAAATCTTAATACTTCTGCTAATAAAAAGACGCAAGAACTGGCTTCAATTTTAAAAAAGCGTAATTTAGAAGAAAGCCCAACAGTTTTAGGATCAGGTAAAATCACTTAAGTAATTATATTAGTTCTTATTTATTTATTTAGTTTTTTTTTTTTTTTTTTTTTTTATAACAAATGAATATACTATTATTATATTCTAGTATATTCTCTGCAAACGTCAGAAGATTCATTAAGTCAAGGAACTGGTGCAATAAGTGAAGTTAGCGACGAGGCAATGCCAATATTAGGAAGACGGGCAACTAGAGAAAAAATTAGTAGTGGATCAAAATATTCTGATGATAGTGATTCAGATATAGATATTTACAGGGTAAATATATTATTTCCTTAAATTAATCAAGGATGTATTTTTCTTTTTTCTTTTTTTTTTTTTTTGTAAATGATTTTCTACGAAAAAGAACAAAATATACATAAATAAGAAAATTATTTCTTTTTTTTTTTTCAGAATGATAGTCAGGTAATGAATAGTGATATATCCAATATACGGGATAATTTGTTAAATCAAGTGGAGTATTTATTACCAAACAAATTGACTGCAGGTGAAAAAAATTATTTATATCATTATGTACATTTGGATTTGACTGAGGGTATTTTGTTGTCCTCTCATCCAATTGAAACGTCATCAAAAGACAACAAAATTCTAATAAATTTTAACAAATGTGTGCATATGATACATCGATTATTACATAACACAATACGTTTTAAAACAATGTTAAATCAAGATATGGATAAAACTGTAATCAACAAAAGTTTAATTGCTATTAAAGAACATGGTATTCTTTTTGAATGGGATAACACAACATATTGGGTAATAGGACGATTATATACAACTCCACATCCAAAAGAGTTGTACGTATGTTATCAGGATTCTGCTCCACAGAATTTAGTTGAAATAGCATTTAGATTAAATTAATTATAGCTTTAGATTAAAGTAAGTTTAATAATAAATGTATTATATTTTTCTTTTTATAACAACATATGTTGTTCTATAAATATTAATTTACATTACTTTTTTTTTTTTGTTTTTACTTTTATGAACATGTTTAATACAGCAATATAAAATATTGCACATATAAAATATTCGTTTGCAATAAAAAGGCAGTGGAATAAATATTGTAAATTACAGAATGGACACAAATGTAAGTGTATATAAAATATACAAAACACATCTTTTTATTCACATCTTTGTATATATATACAAACTATTGACTTTGTACATATATACAAAATATTAGAAAACATGTTCTTTATTATATTATCTATAAAAATGAGGTGCGTGAATAAGGACAGTAAACTTTACGCGTTTTCATACAACTGCATAAGTTAACATTAATTTTTTTGTCTATACATTATTCTACTACTTATATTCACAAATTTTTTAAATGCTCCAATAAAATTTAAATACATTTAATAAGTTATTTCAGCCGCTTTATAGTGGTTATTACTTTCTATGCGATATTATAATGGTTTATAATGTATTTTTTACTATAGTAAAAAAATAAAAAATAAAAAAAAAGTAAAAAAAAACAAGATAAATTCATTTGACTTCTTGTTAAGATATTATGTAGAAAAGTTATTTTTTTTTTTTTTTTTATATAACTTAAATGAGGGATGAACATTTGCGTTCTTACTATTAGTTACAAATTGTTAACTAAGGGAAATTGTTAAAAAAAAAAAAAAAGAAAAAAAAAACAACAGAATCAAATAGAAATAAAAATACATATACTGCTCCATTTAAAATTAGACATAATAATAATAATAATATTAATGTAGGTCCATAATACTTCCTATCTCACATCGAAAAAATACTTTATATGTTGTTATATAGAATAGAGATTTAGTTTCTTTATTAATCCGTATTAGAGCTTTTATATGTATCTGTATCTGTATCCGTATCTGTATCTGTATTTGTATCTGTGTCTTCCTCACACCGATGCTCATCATTTTCAGGTATTTTAACAATAACACAAGCACCAGCCATTTTACTACCATAATGCCCTGCCCAAAAGGACTTATCCATTCCTCCATGATAGAAACTAATTTTTTTAAGACCAAGCCCGTAGTCTTTAAATTCATGACTAACCTGTTTATAATAAGAAAGTATATAAATTATATTTAATACTTTACAAAAATTATTATACAATTGGTAAAGAAAAAAAAAACTAACATTTAACCATTGATTTTGTTTATCTCCTTCAATATCATCATGAAATTGGAATGTTTTCATAACTTTATTATCGCTCCTTAATAATTCTATTGTACATTCGTAATGAGCAGGACAATCCCATCTACAACTATACCATTCACTTACCTAAACAAACGTATATTTTTCCACAGATTAATATAATATTTATTAGGAAGAAATTTATCTTTCATTTAAATTGAATATTACCACTATAGTTGGCTGTAAAACGTCCAATACATATGACAATAATCCCTCTGCTTCTAAATCTATTAATTGCATTTTGGAACAATTATTATAAGACGTTACAAAGCAATATTCTTTTTTTTCAAAAACAGAAACATTTTTAGGTATAGGTGGAACTCCACAAGGTGGATTTTCAACCTTCCAATGATCACCACCGTCTGTAAAGATTTTCCAATATTTTTGTACGCCGTATTCTCCTGAATGATTTTTTATTAAATTTTTTTCAAATGGTCTCTTCTTGGCTATCATATAATATGCTTTCCAAGGCATATCTGTGTCTAATGTATGTGGACGATTTAATGTCATCTCAGCTTTTTTACGCCATACATAGCTATGTATTAATATTTTCCAACGTTTACAGACCAGCTGACAATTTAATAGAGTTTTGTTGTCAACGTGACAGAGAAATTCTGCCAGTAATTCTTCTGGAATATACTTATTACCAAGAATAAATCCATTATCACCAGTTTCGTCGTAAGGCTCCCGAAGAGTTACGATACAATCTTGAGATTGTCCCATTATTTATCTGAAATGTACGATGATAGAATTCACAAGATCTTTAACAATCTATAGAACATCGTAAAGCAAAGCATTGTCAATACCATTACGTCTTTTAATTTCAATAAATACATTACGTAACAAACGAATAATAACATGATTCTAATATTTCGCATTAAAAAAAAAAAAATTATTTATATTTTGTAAAGTTGATATGATTTAATAAATATACATATATATGTATATTTTACAAACCTTTAATGTGTCAATTTTGACAACACGAATTACTATGACAAGTTTGACTAATATGGCATAACCTACACACAATGCAATGTCCTAGCCATCACAGAGTATCAGTAAAGGCAGTTAATGCGAATGACATACGCATGATACAATACTAATAACTAAAGGCGCTTTTAGTGAATATTGAAACATATTTATTATATTGAGAAATATTTACTTCTTATATAATTCTATATTTTGCAATCATTTGTTTATCTCGTAAAATGAAATTTTTACGCAAATAAATGAAAAAAAAAAATGCCTACAAATACTAACCTCTTTAATTGGACATATACGTCTTTAACATATTTTATAGAATACATACTTTATGAATCATGCGATATATTTAACTACGTTTCTCTTTTGATTGCATTAGTTATTCGAAATTTTTTGGGGTTATGTTCTTTTTTTTTTCTTTTTTTTTTTTTTTTTACAACGATTGAGAACTAAGTTATGTTTAAAGGTTTTATCGAAAATATTAAATAATTATGGGTAATAATGTAAAATTATATTATATTAATACTCGGTTTATTTTGTTTAGAATATTATATTTATAGCGTCAATGTACAAAACACTGTAAATAATGCACTTAAAGGAAATAAGTGCGGGGTTTACGGACGCTAAAGAGTGGCATACGATTTTTATGATGGATTCGTTTGGGCAATGGAAATTTGATCTTAGAATCGTGGAATTGTTTAACTTGTGGTCTACGGCAATTGGCTGCCTTTACAACTTCTACTTTAATTATTTGAATCGAATGAGCACGTGCACGATGACGTGCTCCCATATCTCTGTAACATTGCGTTACAGCTCCACTAACAGATAAATCTCTGTATTCTCTGTACATGTTGTGTGTGCCAGATCTAGAATCATATCTCAACCAAATGCCAAAGTTTTTTATTTTGATCGGAGTCTTCTCTGGAATCTAAAAACATGATAATAACAATAATATTAATTTATATTTCAATTTATATTATATTTTGTCTTAATACATACCTGTTTAAGAGATACGATTTCTCCAGTTGATTTCTTAAACTTCTTTAATTGACGCAAGAAGTACCAAAATCTAGACTTAGCAACAATTGCATCAGGTGCAAATATTCTCATTTTATACAAAGGAGGTACCTTCTCCTTTTCAGTTGGGAGCTTACGTCCAATGACTTCATATTCTTTAAGCTAAAAAGATAATCAAAATATAATTTCAATTTCATGTTGGAGTATAAGAAAATGAATTCTTTGTTTGTACCAATCAGTGAGGTTTAATATATGTTATGTTTGAAAAGATAGACAGAATTGATATTTCGATTAAGTAATATAAACTTTTTGAGCTTAATTAGAAACAATTATTCGGAAAATTATACACACATGTGTTGACTAGAACACTCCTATAGGTTATGTTATCTTATTAATGAATTTTTATGCGAGTAAGTAAACATCTTGTACATAATTTCCCACTATTAAACAAAGTAAAAATAATGATTCATTTGGTGCATAGATAAGTTTAGATTTTTAAGTATAAGTAAATAATTTACTTACTTCACCTTTCGCCTTCATTGTTACACGCGTTTAACACATTAAGGTAAACCGGAAAAAGAGGTCGCTATACGTAAAATCAACCGGAAACCAAACATTTCAATTTATTTGAATATATTTTTATTATTTTCATTCTCGTATTTAGTAAGAAAATTTCATTACTTTTTTTATCATTTAAAATAAAAATTATTTATTTTACGAATCTATTTCATATTACATACATTTCTATGCGGTTATGTTAAATGCTTACATTTTATGTTCTTTTTTATCAAATATCGATAAAATAGCAATCTGTAAATATTTGTTATCGATTATTTTGATCTCGAAAGGAAACTACAGTTTAAATTTCATACAGTTTCCTAAAGGAGAATATATTTTTTCTTTCTTTGCTTTCAAGATAAGTCTCTTGTGTTATCTTTTAAAAGATAATTGTGGTATTTAGTGCAAACGATAACGACAATCGTAGTAATATATAAACAACAATATACATATAGTAATAATGATAATAATAACAATATATATAGTATACATGATAAAAAAAGGAAGTTTTCGATTTAGATTAATTTTCCGATTTTTCTTTTATTTTGATATTGATTAAAAATTTCGGAAACATTTGTCGGCAATGAACTATAATAATTCTAATTGTTCTGTTTTATATCTTAAATATGGCTGAACGATATTATTTAACAATGCGTATGATAAAGATACAAGGAAAAATGTGACAATATCGTAGCGATATGTTATGTTCATGAAAAACATGTTACAGAAGAAAATGGTTAAGTATATATAAATATATATATGTGGATATATGTATGGATCTTCTTGAAAGTAAGAAAAATAAATTCGACCATTGATCTTACGAGAATGATTTCGAAAATAATAATAATAATAATAATAATAATAATAATAATAATAATAATAATAATAATAATAATAATAATAATATCGTACAACATTCAGAAGTTAACAGAAGTATGAATCATTTAACGGGTGGCCTGAAATTAAAAAAAATTACACTTACCAAAAGTAAAGAAACGATAATTTCATACATTTTTGAAAAGGATTAATCGATTGTAGTCGAAATAACTTTCTTCCTCTTTTTTTATTCATTATTTTAAAGAGAAATTACTTTTAACTTCGTTGTTATTAAAAGGCTATTAGTTTTCTCGAACATGACTCGGCTAAGACAATTTTTCTGACGCGCAGTCGCACCAATGTCGACCATAAATCGTTGATTTTGCCTCCAAGATATTTATTTCAATTCTAAGACTCGTCAAGGCAGGCACGTGCTACCATTGCTCCTAGAATATATATATATATATACACGCACACACACGTACACACATAAATATATATATATGTATATACACATACATAAAGTGTTTGTGCAAGGATTTATAGATTACGATCCTTCGTAATTGCTATTCCTCATTTAAACCTTTTTTTTTCTTTTATCTTGTTCCTAGTGATATTAGTGAGTGAATTAATTTTTTTGGATTTAGATGTTTCTAATCTTTTTATAGAAATTTTTACATAAACTGTGATCGTGAATTGTGATACATATATACGTATGTATGTATTATTTTGTGAGAAGATTAGATTCATCATCGAAAATTTATATCCTTTTTGTTATTGGTATCAATCGATTTAGGTGAATTAATTAATCGGTAAGTCGATTATACAAATACACATACACACACACACACACACACACACATATATATATATATATATATACATATACATAAACCATTCTCTTACTATAGTTTCTGTTACTCTTTGTGAAAGTAAAGTCTATATTTTAGCTTTATTCTTATTACACTCGTTATACTTCATGTACTACTTTTCGTTCGTTTACGATCTTGAATTTTAATTCTAAGAGAAACAAAACATATCTTTTATAAGTCTTTTAGAGTTTTATTTGAGCGAGTTCATTAAGCGATTAAAAATTAGCATAACGTTTCCTTTCGGAGTGTTAAGAATTGAATTGATAATTCTTTTTCCTTTTTCATTATTCTCTTCGAGAATTTTAATTGGAAATTTCATGATAATTAAATCCTTGGTTGCACGATTTTTTTTTCTTCTTTTCAAAAGCTCTTACAAAAAAAAAAAAAAACATATACTGTCTATCAAATAAATATTACTATGGAAATTATTAATTCATAATTACTTTTTATAAAATTTCATGAATAACGATATCGTTGAATAAATGTTACATTTTACATATTGAATTATATTAAATTTATTAATTCATTATAATTTTGCAACACACACGACGTTCCATTAATATTTATTTTTATATAGTAATTTTTTTTGTTCGTATTGTCTCAATTATTGTAGTCATTTCACCTCTCTTATATTTTCTTTTTTTTTCTCGTTTTTTTTTTTATATTTCTGTTTTCACAAAACAACGATACCACTCGATTTGATTTCTAGCCATCAATCATTGTGACAAAAGTTGGTTAGCAAGAAAGTAGTTCAAGTGCAAGTGACCCAGTCGCTGCCAACATAGTGAGGCGATTCACTTCAGGGCCGTTACGCGAATTACGCCGAGAAAAGGCGGAAGTTTTCTTCATGTCGTCATCATATTTACTTCCTCCTCCTCCTTCTTCTTCTTCTTTTTAATAGTCAAGATCGTAATCCGATGAACGAACGATTACATACATACATTGAATCAATTAGTAGGTGGAGGTCAATGGAAAGTCACGAACGGTCGTATCTTTTGTGGATTCAGAAAGAGTACCACCTCGAAAGTATGATAACCTTTTACATTGAAACTTTTTCTTTTGAACCTTAAATATTTTTTTTTATTTGATCTTATTCATGAATTTATGTATTAGCCGAACGTAGTAATATATCTTTTTAATGTTTTTTTTCTATTATTTTTTATTCTCTGTACATTCAATATAATTTTCTTTTTTATAATTATTTCGTTTACTAAAGAAATTCACACTTTTACTGAGCCTAAGACATTTATTTTTTTTCCTTTCTTTTTTTTTTTTTTGTCTAAACGGTTCACTTATAGATAAGTCTATCAGCTGATCGCAGAGAGTATACTATTTATTTGTACTATTGATTCCCTCGTGCTTTTGTTATTTGGGACAATTTGTAGAGATAATTTTATTATTCGACTCATACCTTATCATTTCATTTATCTTTTTATGAACCTTTTTTTTCCTTCAATTTCTTTATTAATTAACCATTGTTTCTTTTTTGTTTTTCTTGAATATTCTTCATTTCTATTGCTTATCAATTATATTTCATCTTATCTTTCTGGTTGACAGGCTTGCACTTGGGAGGAAGCCACGATATAAATTGGAAACAGATGGATTCGCGATAAGCGAACAGAATCGATCGAACCTTCGAGCGGAGTAACACGGTATTGAGAAGAAGAAGAAATAGAATAATTGAAAATATTTGCTTCTTAATAGGAAGCTGTTTTTGGATCACTTGAGAATTTTCTTTGAGAAAAAAATAAGAATAGTAAGAAAGAGATTTGTTATTTTTTCTTCTTTGTTGTTGTTGTTGTTGTTTTTTTTTCTTTCATTGTCAAATCACCAGAAATATCTCACGTTCGGGATATCGAAAAGATTACTTTATATATTCTTCAAGAAGATACATATAAGAAAAACAAGAATCAAGCAAGCATAATCAGATACGGAGGCCAATAAGAACGTTAAAAAGGAAGTTCCTTGAGGAAAGGGAGCGAAGTTTCTCGAAGACTTGACCGCCATTAGCTTCGACTGACTCCCGTGTTCTACACTCACAATCTTCTTTCTTCTCAAGAAGAAGCAACTTCGTAGGTGCCGTGCAAAGAGCAAAGATCTCTCTTAATACTCGTTAGTTAGTTCGTTCGTTAGTTCGTTCATTCATTCATTCATTCATTCATTCATTTATTTGTTCGTTCGTTCGTTCGTTCACACAAATATATGTCATACTTTTCTTTCTCTTTTTTCTTTCAACTTATGAAACGGACTATTTTCTCCAATTAAAAATACACGCTAATTTCGTCGTGATCTAAGAGAAATTTGAGGAAACATTAACAAGCGAGTAATTTCGTCGATAAAAATTTTCAAAGATTTAGAAAGAAGTATTAAAATCAAGACGTCATTGAGAAGAAGCGGCAAATTTTTCGAAAAAGGTGGAATATAGTGAAAGAAAGATAGATAGATAGGTAGATAGATAGATAGATAAAAAAAGTTAAGTCAAGACTCTTATTTTTTCAAGTTGGAATCAATTTCGAAATTTGGAAAAAATACAGTGGGATTTGTTCTGTCACTTCTCGGATAAACAATTTCGAAGGCTGTGAGCACGTGTATTTAACTTAGAAGAGAGAGAGAGAGGGAGAGAGAGAGAGACGGAGAAAGAGATATATAAAGAAGGAGTCTTCATGTGAGACAAGCTAAAGAAAGAAAGATATACGTCTCTGTGTATACGTCTGCTAAAGTAGTTGATGTAAGAGAGATAGAGATCGGCGTTCGCTATAACACGAGAAAGATAAAAAAAGAAAGAAAGGGTTCGACCCCTCTTTGGAAAACTGGTTGAGAGGAGAACATGGCAAAAGGAATTCTGCAAAGCGTTGAACTCAACGCCGCCAACGAATTCGACGAAGAAAGAAAACTGAAAAGAACGAGATGGAGAAACCTTGTTGCATTTTGGATACTTGGAATGTGCAACAATTATGGTTACGTCGTGATGTTAAGTGCGGCACACGATATTCTTAACAGCAAATTTGGTAATTCGGTAAGTAATTAAATGATATATTTTCTGTTTTTTTTTCTTTTTTTCTTTTTCTTTTTTTTTTTTTTTTTTTGGTTCTTTCTTTGATAAAAGATGTTAATTGATACGTAATGTTAATGCAATTCATTCGTGACATATTTATCATTTACTTTGGAAGTAAATTAAATTTGCTCGAAATTAGTATTGGAACACCAGATATTTGGAGAGAGAGAGAGAGAGAGAGGGAGAAAGGAATGAAGAGATAATTAATTTATTGTTTCAATTAACAATTCGCTTGGATTAATTAAAGAAAAAACTCGCTTTATTAGATTTCGTTTTTATCTTGTTTGCAACTTATCTTTTTTTGTCTTAATTATTCGAATAAGAAAATATCACAATCGAGATAATTTTATTCGCATACATAAATACATATGCATCGTTCTGGTTAGTAATAATGAAATATGTGGTTAACGTGAATTCATTTAAATTCATTATCTAGATATTTTTTAATTGTAGAAGAAAAATCATTCATTTAAATATCAAGGACATTATACAATTATATCTTTATTTAGATACAGTTTATTTTTAAAATAATGTATTTTCATATATAATTTATAAATTTCTAGATTACATTTTTTATTAAATATATATAATTTATAATTCATACATTTTGCTGTTATTCAAATTAATTTTCTTTAAAATACGATGTCAACGAATCGTCCCGTATATAAGTATTTGTCATAGAGTTCAAAGTTTAACACTTTAAAATGAAACGGAATTTACGCTTTGATCTTTTTATGGAATTTACGATCGATATTTTTTCAAGAAAATTATTTTCTTACGAATAAATTATTTGCTTCCGCTAATAAATATCAGATTCTTCCGATTAAACGTATCCGGTAAGAACTGCTATGTGTTCTCATAACACTACAGGAGTGAATTCAATCTGAAATTATGTCACACAAAGCTATACATGTAACGAATCAAAATAATGGGTTCTGATTGTATTACGTAACGCATGGCATCGTTTTAATATGACTCAATTGTCGCGTTTATGTTTTTATCACGTAAGTGATACAATAAAACGTATATTTCAAAGATTAATCTCAAGAGATTAAGTAAGATTTTTTGATATGAAATTAAAAAGAAATCTAATATATACTAGAATAAAAGAATTTTTCGAAATTGATTTTTTATTAGATGTACCTTAAATGTATCTTAAAATATTTCTCTCTCTCTTTCTTTTTCCCTTTTTTTTCCACTTTAACAAATACAAAAAAAGATAATATACTGAAGTTACGTATCATCAATATTTTTATTTAAAGTGTTACCTAGATTCCTAATTTTTTTTTTTTTTTTTTATAGAACACAACAACTGAGACTAACGTGACAGAAACAATTACAAGAAGATCATGTAATAGCATATCGACCGGAGCTATACTTTTAGCTGATATATTACCCTGTTTGGTTGTTAAAATAACTGCACCATTCTTGCCGTTTTTTGTCCAGTGAGTATCTAATCTATATGTTAATTACCTTAAACACGTTATATAATTGTTGTTATTATATATTAACAAATATTTTTGAAGCATCATCGAATTCACAAGATTTCATTTTGCCATATTTGTCCTGGATTAAGATCAGTGACAATTTGGCAATATTATTGATTATGTTTTTAATTACGAAATTAATATGATATAACGAGAATATAATAATTTCGTAATATAGCGTTTAAATGAAATGTATATAATCGTCAGATGATTTCAATAAGATTTTCTTTATATTTTCTTTGAAGTAACAAAGAAAAAAAAAAAAAAAAAAAAGAAAAATAAAAACTTCGTAGATTGTAGCACAAAAAATTCCGGTTAAAACGCAGCTCGTCGACGCAGCTCGTTCGGCAACATTCTGCGTAAGTCTCTCCGGGGACTATCTTAATTCCATATTTCAAAAATAACGCTAATCGATATATTCGAATCATTAATTACAGTGTTCGACTGGCTACCTGTGTGTTATTTTCCGCTGCAGGATTCGTCATAGTATCAATGAGCATTACAGAATGGCTTGCAATATTGGGCGTCGTTGTAACATCTGTTTCCTCGGGATTGGGTGAAGTTACATTGCTGAGTTACAGTCATCAGTATCCAAAGTAAGTTAAACAATGAATATATTTTATTTCATTTTAAAATTTAATCGATCTTTCTACGAGTTTCTCAATCATCTTTCTGAAATTTATATTGCTTATATATTTTTTTGTTTTGGTTTGTTTTATTCTTTTTATTTCATTATTTTGTAATTATGATGTTCGTTGACTCAGGGATTTTTTAGCAGTTCGTTATCGTCAACCTTCCCGTTAATATTCACGAAAGCACGGAGACTTAGGCAACAGGGATAGTAAATGTAAAAAGAAAATATTTTTTTTTAACACTCGGTCTTTTATATATTACGGCATAATATTTTCATTTGGTATCCATCCTGAAAGATATTTTTATTGAAATATGTCACTAAAAAAAAAAAAAAAAAAAAAAAAAAGCAAGAAAGAAAGAAATGATGAGAATTAAAGAGACAAAGAGAAAAAAAATCACATATGCAAATAAAAGAATACTTATGTGTATGTATATATATATATACATATATACATACACATAAGTAAAGAATTACGAATGCTCTTCTCTTATGTTATCTACTGTGATATAATATAGGTACGTTCGTTAATTTATTTTCAGTAAATTTCTATTCTTTTTAAAACGTTTCAAACTAACACTTAATGGTCTAACTACTTATATGTTAGTATCGTACGTTCTCATGCGCACAAATGTTTGTGTGTATGTGTATGTGTGTATATGTGCGTGAGTGTATGAAGAAATTGGGAGAGAAAATGGAATACAAATTATTATTATTATCATTCTTTCGAAGTAATACAATTGTTTGGAGATTACTTTTCTCTCTCTCTCTCTCTCTCTCTCTCTCTCTCTCTCTCTCTTTCTCTCTCTTTCTCTTTTCCTCTTTTTCTCTCTCTATCAAAATATTAATTACCTTACTTGAAATATTAATTAATTCTATATCTTATCATTCTCTCGTTTAATCTTTCTGCATGTACTATCACGTATACTTATGTATGCTTTTGCAATGTATGCATTTATGCATGCGAAAAAGAAACCGTAAACAAAACATATGTGCAAGCTTAAAAATATATTCCACGAAGGAGTTCCAGAAAAAAAAAAAAAAAAAAAATAATATATCATTCCTGACATTGCACATATATTTCATTCTTTCTTTGTTTTCTTAGAGAAGTTATCTCAACGTGGTCGTCGGGAACTGGAGGTGCCGGTATCATTGGTGCCCTATCTTATGCGAGTTTATCAATGTGGCTGAATACATCAGAAACTTTGCTACTAATGTTGATTGTACCATTAATACAAGCTATAACATTTTGGTTCATCTTGGTTCATCCATCTCAAACAAATATTCCTATTACCAAGGATGGTATAGATAGTCAGGAACATATCATTGAATTACCGAGAAAAAGTTTCAAGGATAAAATCAATTTACTTCCTGGTTTACTCAAATACATGATTCCTCTTGGATTCGTTTATTTCTTCGAATATTTCATTAATAACGGCCTGGTAATAAGTTTCTACTTTCTAATTCAATCTTATATCTCTCTATAAAATTTTCCTTCTTCTTCTTCTACTTCATCTTTTCTTTTTTTTCATCTTATAGATGCTTCGAATTTCTTTTATTAATTTATTCTTTTATCTTTTATAGTATGAATTAATTCAATACGATAATATATGGTTGAAACATCAGGAACAATACAGGTGGTTTCAAGTAGACTATCAGATAGGCGTATTTATTTCGAGGTCATCGGTGAATCTAGTTAGCATTAATAAGATCTGGATTATGGCTGTTCTACAGGTAACGAAACATTGTACTCTTGCAATAATATTCAACGTAATACGATTTTTTTTTCTTTTTTTTTTCTTTCTTTTTTTTTTTTTTAATCAGCAAATTTTCTTTTTCCTTATCGATCGAATTATTTTTTTTCAAATGACGTAACCTAAATTCTATTTTTTATCACATTTTCAGTTCCTCAACGTCATTATTCTACTTTTCGAGACGATCTATTATTATATACCAAATATTTGGATCATCTTTACTATTGTATTATGGGAAGGTCTTCTAGGTGGTGGCGCCTATGTTAATACTTTCTACAGAATGTCGACTGAGGTATATATATATATTTTTTTTCTCTTTTAATTAATGTTAGAATAATTAATCGACGAATACATGAAAAATAAAAAAATTAGCTTTCATTTTTTATTATTTTGAATTCATTCAATATTAGAATAATAACTGAAACAATAGCTTTTTCAATTAATATATTATTTCTTTTTGTAATATGTAGTTTTATAATTCGGTAGAATGTATGCGCGTATTTTTTTGTTCATTCTTTTTTTTTTTTTTTTTTTTTTATAATTTCTATTTGTTTTCAGATTCCACGAGCGGATAGAAAAATTTCTTTGGGAATTGCCACAATGGCAGATTCGATTGGTATCGCATTAGCAGGTTGGTTGGCAATGCCAGTGCACAATGCAATTTGTCATCTACCGAAACCGGTGCGATTAGGTAGCTAGGATGGAATATCCAATTGTATTCGATAAATTCTACAGAAGAAGAAATTTTAAGATCATGCTATCAAGGCATGTGACAGAGAGAAAGAGAGAGAGAGAAAGAGAGAGAGAGAAAGAGAGAGAGAGAGACAGAGAGAGAGAGAGAGAGAGAGAGAGAGAAGAACGATCTTAATATCTATATATATATATATATATATGTGTATGATGATATATGTATGTATTTAATTTATTATTTAAAATCATCCAACGGATTGAGAATTTTATTTATTGATTCAATCTATGAAGTAAGATCGTAAATGATTAAATTACATTTAATCTTATTAATTTAGTTGATGCGATCGAAAATGATGAAAGTGATAAAATCTTTATGATTCTTTTTTGTAATCCACCAAATGGATAAATCCTTTGTTAATTTCATCCTATGTTTATTTTATTTAAACGTCTTTCTCTCTATTTCTCTTTGGTATATTATTATATATGGGAATGCGGAGAGAATACGGTGATAGATGTTTCAGTGACGTCTGCGTTTATTTTCCTTTTGTTGGAATTTTTAATACTCGTCTTGTACAAATGTGTACATATTCGTAAAAGATTAGGAACAAGGATAACGCGCGTCTAACTCGTTATGAAGATAAAGAGACTCACATACACCCACATGCCGTACACATGTTCTCGCACATACACACACATAATTTAAAAAAGAATCGTGGAAATTAATTTGTTCGATTTTTTAAAAGTTATACATAGTTTTTCGAATGTTAACATCATGTTGAAATTTTCAACTACAGATTCCGTTACCATTTTCTTTTTTTCTTCATTTTTTTTTCTTTTGTTTTTTTATTGCATCAAAATTTCCCGATGAATTACAAACGAATTTTTTTTTTATTCAAATTCCAAACACTCGGCTATGATGAGACGATACGACGTACAAGCATTTATAGCACTTAGCTTTTACAACGTCGAATTACATTATTTAATCTATTTCGTTAATTAAGGATTAATTCCAATATTAATAGCCAGTCATATAGACGTTATAGATTATTTCATTATGTGTATATATACACATTGGAAAATTGTTTTTATTATTTTTTTTTCATTTTTTTTCTTTTTTTTTTTTTCTCAATAAATTGGACGCAAGAGAAATGTCGAGTATACGTGCGCAAAAGTTGTTCCTTCGAAAGTTTGCTATAGCAAAAAAGGAAAAAAGAAAAGAATAAAAAGGAAAAAAAAAATTCATACGTACATTCAAAGATTTTTTTTTTAAATATTATCCTTATACAATTTTGTGACTTCTTTTTTTTCCTTACGCAAAAGCGCGAGTTTACTCGAACATTTTTTTTTTTTTTCTTTTTATCGATCAACAGACGATAAATTTTTATATTGCATATCGTTGATCTTTTAATGTCGAAAAGCATTAAAAAAATATGGAAGAAAAATAGGAACTTCGATAAAGCAACGTGCGAATGATTTGGGTAAAATAGGAACTGTATCGTTACCTTTTTAATAAGCACGTTGATCCAACGACATTGGCGATTGTATAAAACGATATTTTGATTAATAAAATGTTTTACGTATTGACTAGTCGTTATCATTTTTTTTTTTTTTTTTTTTTTTTTCATTCGCCAAACGTCGATCTTACCGTTTCCAAAAGTCGTTGCAAGATACTTATCGTCTTAGATGCATTAAGTAATAAATATAGCTAATTATTATTACCCTAAACTCTATAATATGTATGTGATAATAATGAAATGTTTATACGTGTATTTTGATTCAATTATTATTTGATTTATCGAGCCGAGCAAGGTGGATCGATCTCTGTGCGTTGTGTTTCAAAATCACCCTTCCACTTTTCTAAAAGACCTCGATCTCTAAAATCCATATGAATTCAACAGATTTATCGAGAATCATTTAATTATTAATAATATAAGAGAATAAAGTGAAAAAGAAAATCAAGCTCACCGTTCTAAAATCAATTTTCCGGACTCCTCGTATTCCTGTCTCGAAAGCCACATCTGTTGAAAGGATCCAAGTGAGCTAAGGATCGAGCCACCGATCCAGGCACCATAACGACGTTCGCTCGAACTATTGGCGCTGATTATCTTCAATCTCATACTCTGTCAATGATGTTTGCCATAATGAAATTAAATATAACAGATAATAGGATGACCATGAGAAAATGATTAATATATTATCGATTACCGGAGGTGTCTTACTGGCCAAATCTCTGTTCAATCTGTCGCTGAAACCTTGGAGACAAGAGTTACCTCCTGTGACTACGACGCTACCGTATAAACTCTGCGATCGAGAATGATTTCATTAGAAGAACAGATGGAATATATTGTTAACGAATTTGTTGATACATACAGGTCTAATATCAATGTCACACATTCCAACACTTGTTGTTACTAACGGACCAACGCCTAGAATACTAGCACCAACACCTTTAACATTACTAGGATCAAATAGTGCCTCTGGTATCATGAGTCTTACGGAGCCAAAATCATCGTTATAACCAGTTGGAAATTCGAAATGTTTCATAGGTAATGTATTAGCCATGTCCTCGTCGTATGGACTGTCAGAAACTTGTAAGCAATTCATTTGAAAGTCTTGCAATACTTCTCGTACCATGTAACTCAGCCAAGAAGTGGTTGGTTGTGGTCCTGGTCTTCTGGTCCAACGTGGAGGATCTCTTTCTCTTACCACATCTGATAATAATGATTAATGTGAATCTATCAAAGATCTTTATATAATTAATACGAAAACAGTTTACCTTTACTAGCAACAAGACAAGCAGGTACCAATTCGATATCCTTTTCTTCAAAAAATTGTCTACATTGCATGGTAATAAAATCGCCGCCCAAAGGACTTTTGACTATTCCCTGTGTGATAACGTAACCATCGTGAACCGGAACGGCACTGGTATGAGTCGCACCACTGTCGACAACCATAGCAGTTGATCTTCCATTGGCGTAAGCCGCCAAAACTGCATTCTTACAGATATACATAGCCGGAACATTAAACTTTTCGAACATTAATTCAAGAAGTTTCTCTCGTTTCAATCTCGTGTTCCAGGGACACTCCGTCATTAAAATCGGATGGTGTTCTGGTAAAGCATGAAGACGTTGTTTATACGTGTATTCGGTTAAACGTTCGAACATGTCCCAATCTTCGACCATACCATCTTTCATCAAGCTGACCATCTCCATATCTTAAACAGTCGAAAATAGACATCAATTGTATGGTTTATATTATTATCGAAATAATAATAATAATAATAATAATAATAATAATAATAATAATAATAATAATAATAATAATAAATAATAATATAAATTTTGGATCAAGAAGAAAGAAAAAAATATTAATATTTAATCATAATCGAATAATCCATACGTCTTTAATGTAATAAATTATTATAAATAGAACGAGATGACATTTACCCTTTTTACGGACTTGAATGGCAGTGACGTCGATGTTGTAATGCTTTCTGACGGTATGATTACATTCAGGCAAATCAACGGGATCCTCCCATACGCCAAGATTCGTTGGGATTTCAGCCTTCGGTGTATCCTCACCGCCATATCCAACGCGAAGGCTCTGATGTCCAACGTCGAAAATGATAGCACCGACCTCGTCTATCGTAAAAATGATTAAATATATACAATTATTATATTTCAAATGATCGTCCAGAAAAATACGAAGAGGTTGCACTACTCACCACCACCGTAGACACCACCGCTCATAGTATCTGCAAGGAGCTACGGTCTCGCGCATGCTCAACGTTGTCCTTCGATGTTGCGCCTCCATACTGAAAAGCTTTTCATTATTCCTGGATATTCGATATCTCCTCTCTTACCCTTTACCTCCTGTTGGATAATTCGAATCTTTTTTTTTCTGTTCTCTTTTTCCTTCTTTTAAATTGCGATTGATCGTGAGACATCAAAAAAAAAAAAAAAAAAAAAAAAAAAAAAAAAAAAAAAAGAAAAAAAGAAAGAGAAATTTCATCGACAAGAAGAAAAAAATAATATTACATATTAAGTCCTTCCTTTATCCATTTATAGATACAAGGCGATCCGATATATCATCATTTAATAATTTCACTAAGGATTATTTTGGAAATAAAAGAGGGCTGACATTAGGATTTAATCGAAACGTTATCAATATGGAATTAGTGTTGTATATTTTACAAAGTAAATAGAATATAAACAATCTAAAGTCATCTAAAACACAATAGTACGAATTTCGTGGTAAATCATTTCATGTGTCATAAAGTAGACGATATATCAACAGGGCGAGTTCTCTCTCTCTCTCTCCCCCTCTCTTTCTCTCTCTCTCTCTCTCTCTCTTTTTCTTTCTCTCTTTCTAAAATTTTTTCTCTCTCTCTCTCTCTCTCTCTCACTCTCTCTCTCTCTTTCTCTCTTTTTCGGCTCGCGTCACTAATTCGAGAGTCGAAATAACGAGTACGACTGAAAAACGATCGATCACATTGTCGAGTGAACGATTTCACTTATTAGATGCGCTTTTCGCAAACTGATTCGAGATGACAACACATATAGATATCCGAAGGCTTTTGCGTCATTATTTTTCTTGAATGAACTTCTTTTCTTTTTGTTACAACGCCGGGTCCGCCGATGGGTAATCATTGACGGCGAGTAAATTATTTCGAACGTCGTAGTTTTTATTCATTTATTTATTTATTTATTTCTTTATTTATTTATTTATTTATTTATTTTTATTTTTTTATTTTTTTATTTTTTTTATTTTTTTTACTTTTTTTTTATTATTTTTTTCTTTAATCGTTGCTTGGAGTTTAGATTTGAGCGTATCATTCGTAAAATTTACATCCTTTGCACGACACGTCGAGAGTAAGAAAAATGAGAAATCGACAATCGCATGTTACTTCTTTCTCTTTTTTTTTTTATTTCTCTCTCTCTCTCTCTCTCTCTCTCTCTTTCTCTTTGGTATTTTATTATTTTTTTTTTTTGGTTTCCTTTTCTTTGTCTCCTTTCGTAGGATACCTTCGTACGACACTGTGCTCCGTTGTACATACATACATAATATGAACGAATTTCATCTCTAAGGAGAATTTATTTCGGTGTCTCTCTGTCGAATCTCTAATTGGAAGACGAACACGTAATACACGGAATAAAAGTTTGCTCGTTGCTCATTTTTCGAATAACATATACGTCGTGGGTGTAGAAAAATCCCAAGGAAGGAACTTAACGCGTCCGAATTAACGCGCGTCGAGTTTGCGGACTCGTTGAATGTCTCTCGAGGAACATCGAAGACGGAGACATATATGTATACATATGAATATATATATATATATATATATATATATATATATATATATGTATGTATGCATGCATGTATGTATGTATGTATGTTTGTATATATATATATATGTATATGTATATATACATATGTATGTATACAATATACTCTTGAGAGAGCTGTTGTCTTTTTGGCACGAATATTGTGAGTCTCGTCTCGATAAACAGTATTATCGTCATGGCGACGTGAAAATAAAAAAATGGCAGTTTAGAGAACACGTGGTATTATCGTCACGATGACGTGAAAAAAAAAAAAAGAAAAAAAAAAGAAATGGCAGTTTAGAGAACACATGGTTGAACTTGCGAGCTTATTTCAGGATTACAATTGATGCACGTTCCATGCGCCAGCTGTTGAAGGAACGCGAGGCAAGACGAAGAGAGCGAAGGAAGATAATTTTAATTAACGAACGTCCAGATTAATTAACAACAGACGGACCCTAGCTCACATCGATATAATTAATCTTAAGGGTGCGAAGAAAGGGTAAAGGGAATATGGTAGGTAAGTAGGTAGGTAGGTAATTAGGCTAGGTTGGTTGATTGGGGTTCGTTGACAGGTAAGTCGGCCGGTCGGTCAATTAGTTTGCCTGATTTTAGGTGTCTCTTTGTTTTTGCGCGCGCGCTCGAACGTATATACGTCAGGTTTACATTTATTTACACCGCGATTACGAAGTCACGGACATTTCGTTGGCTACAGTGACCACGGTCAAGGTCGCACTCTGCTTCGCTTAACTCAAACGCGTCGGAGAAGCCCGAGGGTGGGTCCAACTTGGGGACGAACAAGTTTCCTGATCCGTCACGCTCCTGGTCCCGATTGGTACAGGAATTGCTCGACTGGTGCTTGGAATTGCCAATCCCGGTGATTGGCCCGAAGTTGGTACGGGTCTCCTCGCTGGGATGACGCGCCAACCGTAACATCCTGTTCCGAATGATAATGTCTTTTAGTTATCAAACGAATCTTAGTATTATCACGAAGAAAATATCTTTTAAAGAATTATTTGATCCTTCAACTTACTTGGGTCTTCCCCTTCCAGGAAACGATTTTCTCTCAAGAATCGGTGAGGGTTCTGTAGACGTGCTAGATTCTGGTCCATGGTACAGGAAGTCTAGAACAGGAGATATAAAATTTCTTTTGAAACCTGTTAAACATATGCACCAGATAAATCATTTGATAAAACTGATTCTTTACGCACGTGGCGCACCTTACATATAACAAGGGACAAAGGCAAAGGCAAGTGGGTGCTGTGGTGCGTACAAATCGTAAGTCCAGCGGTATTTTAACTTAACAAGTAGGACGATCGACCTGGTTGAATCATATGTGAGGATAGCACAAAAGATCAGAAAAAAAGAGAGAGAGATAGAGAGAGAAAGAGAGTGAGAGAGAGAGAGAGAGAGAGAGAGAGATCAATAGAATCGAATCCAAGAGAATGAGAGAAAGAGAGAAACAAAAAGGGAAAGTAAAAAAAGAAAAGAGAGAAGAAAAATAGAGAAAAAGAGAGGTAGAAAACAATGATAAACTGCATACTGTGGACACGCGAATCGGCGGCAGACGCCGAATGGTGCGAATCGACGAGATGATTGGAAGACTCGGTTCGGCTGCTGGTCCCGACTTCCGTGTCGCTGTCCGAGCCCAGGGTGTCGTATTCCTCCGACTCGGACTTGCCCTGACTGACCTTGTGCGTTTTGTGCAACGGTGCAGAGGACGAACGGCCTCCGCGTACCTTAGTGTACCGGTTGCAATCCGACTGCAATCAGACGGAATTGTGGTTCGATGAATGGCACTTCGCACGAGGAGAACGAGGACACGCTACACCGATGTCCTATACATACGTCCATCGTCTTTCTCTATCTTAGTAGTATATTACGACGAGCTACCCTTCTCCTTTAAGAGCATACAACGATAGTTTCTCTTCACGTTTCATCCTGTACCCAAAAGTTCCCCGTTGATTTGTGTCGAGTGGATTGAATGATCTCTAGATCAGGGCCACTCTAATTCGATTTCAACGAACTTTGCCAACATCTTAGGAGTTCACAGCTCGAAACTCTCGAGGTACGCCATCGATAAAGAGATAGAGAGACAGAGATAAAGAGAGAAAGATCGTTTGTGTGCGTTACTCTCTGATATTGATTTTAATTTCGAGCGCCAGAAGAATGAGAAAAATCGAGAGGGAAAGACAAAGTGAAAAAAAGAGAGAGAGAGAGAGAAAGAGAGAGAGAGAGAGAGAGAGAGAGAGAGAAAAAGAGAAAGAGATAAAGAGAGAAAGACCTAGGCTACTCTCGATGTGCAATCGAGATTATCGTCCAAGGTATGTTAAAAAAGAAAGAGAAGTGGCTATGATCCCCCGAGTGGCGCTGATCTAGATTCTTACGAGTCTCCTTTGTTATTTTTCAACGTTGTTCAAAGAATGAAAGATGCTTTTAAGGATCGTAAGATGGCGGAATCGGAGAGCTGTCGATGTGAGTGTCGGTGTTGCATTTCCTCGGACAGACTAATCAGAGCTGCGAAAACGAAGCAAGGTGGGACCAGCAGTCGCAACGATCGTTGGGCTATTTTTACTTCTTTGCTCGTGAACCTCTAGTCTACCGTTCACGCAATTTATTACGGAACTTAGGAGATAGAGGTAGAGAGCTTCAGCCTGTTTATCCTGATGGATACCGCAAGAAAAGAATGTGACAGAAAGAAAGAAAGAAAAAGAAAGAGAGAGAGAGAGAGAGAGAGAGAGAGAGAGAGAGAGAAAAAGGAAGAAAGAATGAAAGAAAGAAAGAACGAAAGAAAGAAAGAAAGAAAGAAAGAAAGAAAGAAAGAAAGAAAGTAAGATAGAAAGAAAGATAGCGAGAAAGAAGGAAAGAAAGAAAGAAAGGAAAGAAAAAAAGAATGAAAGAAAGAAAGAAAGAAAGAAAGAAAGAAAATAAAGGTTTACGAGGCCAGACTCTGTTGGTGGAAGCCGTAGTGCCGCATGCTGAAGCAATATTTTTTCCGCAGCGTTTTTCTAGCGCAAAAATCTGACAATTGGAGAACGAACGATCGGATCGATCGTCCGATCAGCGAAAGTAAAAAGAAAGGAAAAATAAGAAGAGCACCGTCCATGTATTCGTACGCATCGATTTTTGTAATTGTCGTACATGCAGTGTGCAATGTGTGTATCGCGGGTGTCGTACGACGATGCTTCGGTATGAGGATGCATGATGATGGTTAACGAATGAAAAGCGACGAGAGGATGAAAGGTGGAATCAATGAGCCGGACGATACCTCTCTTAATTGTAGAGTATCGGCAGTAGACAGCCGAGGATCATGATAAACGAAAGTCTGAAGTGGTGCTGCTGAATTGCAACGGCTGTCACCTCCTGCGGGAACACTTTCCTCCAATTGGAATGTGGCATACGGATAAATGTCCTCCGAATATTCTACAAATCATTAAAATTTCGATCAAATTGATGGAAAAAAAAAATATATATATATATATATATATATGTATATATATTACATATAACTTCAGTTGCATCGTCTTAACTCACCTGGAATTTTTTCTAAGGTGGCCATTTCACGTATCGGAGAACGCAGAGGTTTTCTGACGGTGGCATAATATTGTTCTCGTTGTTCCATATTTTGTTTATTGTCTAATGCCGCAGCAGTTTGAGCATCGTGTAAGCTACCCATATCACCCATGAAAGAACCTACGATCGATACTGAAAATTAAACGATTCGCTTGCCCTCGTAATCGTTATTACGTTCTGGGAACGTGGTATACTTACGTTTTCGAAAACAGTAAAATACAGCACCTGCTGCAGCGATAACGGCCAAAGAACTCAGTATCAGTGGAACGATCAATTTTAGGTCCGAGTATACCGGCGTATGCTGTGGTATAAAATGATCGATCTCGATCGTTGCTATCGTTGAGCTAACGTGAAGTTGTAAGGTCGTCACTTTGTATTCGACGACCGAGGAACCGGCATTGTTGTGTGCTCGTATACGTATGTCATAGGTAGTACCAGGCTGTAACTCGCTCAAAGTATAAGTCTTCTGTACCTAAAAGAGAAAATGAAAAGATTAAGGAGAATCCAAGCGAGATAAGAAGGATGAACCGATGAAAATGAATGGTACCTCGATGTTGCTGGAAACTAAAGTCCAAATATCCTCTCCGTTCTTTCGAAACTCTAATTCGAAGTATGTTATAGGACAGCCACCGTCGTTCCAGGTACTAAGATGAAGCGTGATCCAGGATACGTTGACGGTGATAAATTTATCAGCGCTACCAGGCGAATCTTCTGGCTTTGAACCTTCCGTTCTGGCTTTGACAATTTCGCTAGGCGAGCCCATACCAATTCGATTGTACGCCGTCAGATACATCTGATAATCATTGCCACACCAAAGACGAGACAGTACGAAGCTGCTCATCTTATGAGATACTTTGACCTCTTCCCATTCGCCGGATTCTCGTTTATAGTGGAGGATGTAGCCTCTTATCGGAGCACCGCCATCGTCGCCGTTCTTCCACTGAACGTTTATCGAATTACTCGTCGCGCTGGTGGCGTGTAAAAGTGGTGCTGCCGGTGGAACTGGAAAAAAAAAAGGATAGAGAGAGAGAGAGAGAGAGAGACAGAGAGAGAGAAGAAGAGGGAGAATGAATGGGGGAAAAGGAAAAGGAAAAAAGAAAAGGAAAAGAAAAGAACGGAGACGACGAGAAACGCATAGAGACCTTAAATGACGCGAATCCGATCCAATTTTTATGACGCGAGTAGTAAGGGTTTCTCTAGATAAAACTCGATTTTCTAAACGAAGGAAGACTCGAAAAAAAGCACTTCTAATGGTCTACCTTCGAGGCAAAAGTTCATTTTAATTTTCTTTACCGAGATCTAATTTATTAACTTGCTCGAGTAGAAGATGTTAAAGGACTTGGCACGTGACCAACCCTTGATAAAGTTGTTAAACGAACGATAATGAGGCTAACACAAAAGAAAATTCATTCAATGTTAATGGAAGTATACCTTGTACGGTCAAACGATGAGTTATTTGATCGGAACCGTGACGATTTTCAACGAAACAAGTGTAATTCCCACTGTCCTCTCTGTGTAGCTCTGTAATCTGTAAGGAACCGTCTGGCAACATGGATATTCTCGCGGATGATTTCACCATTTGACCCCATTGTTTCCAGATCACCGAAGGTTCCGGTTTGCCAACGCTCTGACAAGATAAAGTGACGTCTTGTTTCCAAGGAACGATGAGGACCACACCAAACGAATAAATTGCAGCTCGAACTATGAAAGTTCAACGCATCCTTGTTAATCCAATTTTTCATATATATCTCATAATACATTAATCGTAAAATTAATCCTATCGGTAAAAAAATGAAACGACAAAATCAAATATTCACCTTCGCTCGATGGCGAGACAGTAATCAATGGAGTCTTTGGTCCCTCACCAACCGACGTGATAGCAGCTATACTGAACTCATACTGATTCCTTTTATGCAAATTCTCAGCTTGGTAACTAGTTTGATGGGGTGAGATGGCTCGTCTAAACCACTTGCTGTCAGCGCCAACGCTACGGATATGAACGTTGTACGAAGTGATATTGCCGTTGCTTCTTAGTGGTGGTAACCAAGAGACGATGATGGATGTGGCTGAACTAGCAACGGCCTTGACACCGGCTGGGACTTCGGGAAAGTCTTCTTCGGTGACACAGTAAAGTGGTGCCGAGGCAACTCCATCGCCAGCTCTTGTAAAGGCCAACGCTTGTACCGAATAATTCGTATATTTTTCGAGGCTATGTATCACCACAGTTAAAGCAGTGGTGATCTTCATTTCGGACTTGCTAGATTCCGTTAGAGAGTCCATGTTCTCCCACATCACTTTGTAACCCTTCAGAATGCCATTCAAACTGGAATCCGGCGGTGGATCCCATGAGAGTTGCAACGATTGCGAGGACAATGCCGTACATCTTACGTCCTGAGGTGGATTACTTGGTACTGTAAAAAAAATAATAAATCCTATTCCTCTTTTTAAACGATCATAAAAACAAATCCGACATTAATTCTTACACGCTTTCTTTATAACGAATACGCGTAAAACTCTCAAAGTTTATTATTAAACCTTTATCGTTGTTACTGATATTCCTTTTAATTTTTTTCACTCTACGTTCTCTTTCCAGTTCAATTCTCTCTCTCTCTCTCTCTCTCTCTTTTTTTCTCTCTAGAGATAACCTTCAAAATGCTTAATGCACGCAAAGCACGGGATTGGCTTTTGCCAAGAGGTGGAATGTTTATCCGGCTTGGACGATGAAAGAACGGAAAGTACTCGAGAAATTTAAGCGGCGTATCGCATTCAATCTTGGTACGGATTAAAGAAAAGTTATTTGCAAGTGGATCACTCGATCTTTCTCTTTCTCTCGCTCTTTCTCTCTCTCTCTCTCTCTCTCTCTCTCTTTTACGTTTTATCTTTCTCCGACGCGGGCAGCCGACCGTTTCACCCACCGGTTTGAATTTATTATTTAGCCGAGCGTCGACAGTCAGTGGTTTGTATGCATTACGAAACTCGCGATAGGCTGCAAAGCGTGAGCATTATTCTTTTCTCATGAATCTTTGAGGCCTCTCGAAATCGTGATGAAAATAAGAGAGTCTAGACGAGAAAATTTATTTTCTCCAAACAATGAAGAATTTTACGCTAGACGAGAACCATATTAACAATAATAACAACAATAACAACAACAACAATAACAACAACAACAACAACAACAACAACAACAATACAACAATAATTATAATAATAATGATGATGATAATAATAACAAAAATATAATAATCATATCGTCGATTACAATAGTATTCCACGTTGAAATAATAAATATATTCAAATTATAAATAATATTCTATGGCTTACCATCCTCGAGAGTGGTAGCAACGATTTCTGGTGTTACTGGTCCTTGGCCGAGAGTATTGTAGGCTTGTACTACTACACTATATCGAGTGAACTTCTTTAAATTCATCAATTGATATTGACGACCTGGCAAAGAGGTCCTTGCCAAGCCTAATGCCACACTAGCTGTTGAAATTCTTCTTTCGACCGTTCTGTAAGTGTACTGTTCGGCTGCCAAACTAATTCGAAGAAGAAGCCTCATATATTTATCATAATAATTATTTTAAATATATAATGATATTAAGATGAATAGATTAAGATTAATAGATATGAACAAAAATAAATTTAATGTTTATAACATATGCAATATTTTGAAATTTCTATTTAATTATTCTTCATAGAGATATTAAAAGCTGTTAATAATAATAATAATAATAATAATAATAATAATAATAATAATAATAATAATAATAATAATAATAATAAGAATAATAATAAATGATGGATGACCTAGCTCGCTCGTATAATACTTGAAAATAATAAGAGTGAGTTGGTTCGCTTCGTGATTACCGGTGTTCCTTGTATCCAACGTGATAACCGAGAATTTCCCCATTCCATAAATCATGATCAGGTGGATCCCAGGTGACGTTAAACTCGGTCGAGCTGACGGGTTCCACCTTGAGGTTTCTCGGAGGACCTCCTGGCTTTTCCCCATCTGTCGTCGCGTCTAAAATCTGAAAAGCACCAGGGGGGCCTTCGGTAAGACACGGTAGGATTAACGACACGATAGGACGTGTCGTCCCCTGTCGTCCAATCATAATTAAAAGGACATCCACTTATGTCTATTTACTATATATAAATACTATACGGAAATATATATATATATATATATATATATATATATATATATATTTATATATGTAAAAACAGTGGTATGTTTATCAGCGTTTAAAAAAAAACAAGAAAAAGTATATTACAGTCTTGCGCTGTAGTTAGTAATTTGGTATGCTACTAGGATAACAGTATGTACCGATAGAAAAAAAAAATTGATTTATTTATAAATCTATCTGTTTTTTCTTTTTTTTGTTTAAATATTAACACCACCGATGTTAACATGCGGTGATACCTACGTCGCTAGCTTGACTTCTACCGAGTTCATTCTCTGCGTAAACGCGAAATTGATAAGTGACGGCTGGTCGAAGACCGCTCACATGACCATAAGCTCTGGATCCTGATACGGTTGTATGAAAGGTGTGATCGTGCCAGACTTCTAAAAAAAGAAGAGAAAAATCGATCGTTCGAGGAACGCGAAATCTCGATCGAGATGGTATATACTCGAATGAAAAGAGCTTTATACTCGCCGGAGTCCGTCTTGTACTCGATAATGTATTGTGTAATCGGGCTGTTGCCATCTTGGCTGGTTGTCCATCCAATTTTGATGTAACGGCTTCCTTTCTCGATCACATGGAGATTCCGAGGGAAATCCGGTGGTTCTGTATGCGTTTAACGCGAAAATAAATTATAATAAATAATAAAAGAGACATAACATATCATACATTTGCATTTTCAATATTTAATATAAAAGGATTAGGATTCTTTAATAAAATAAATGATCTATTCTTCTTTAATCAACGTGTAGAACGCGTATATATATATATATGTACGTACAATTTAATTAAATGGAGAGCTTTTATAAATTAACAATAAGCTAATAACAATTGCAATATCATCATAAAGATGTTGGTTGTATTCATAGATAATAATAGTTTCGAGATAATAATCGAAATGATTATTTGATTTATTTTATCTTTTGTTTTGAAATCTAGTTTTCTTTTTCTTTTTTTTTTGTATTATATTATATCAAAATCATGTAAAAGTATTATCTTATTAAATTCTCATGTTATTTTACTTTTCTCATTATCCATAGAAAACGATAGATTTGTCGATAGATCGTTCTTCGAGATGACAAGTTAATTTAACTACGGATATTGCTAGAAGCTTCAACTTGCATTTAATAAAGTTTTCTGAGGATAGTTCTATTTTTACGTTTTCTTTTCTCTTTTTATTTTTTCTTTTCTTTTTTATCAATGGTTGCTTCGTTTTATATAAATAAAAAATAAAAAAGATATTCTTTATTTCGTCGTTATTATTAAAGCTTGAGAAACGAATGTATGTATGTATTTACATACATATACTCGTAAAATGTCCTTATGAAAAGAAATATCTTATGCTAAATTAATTAGATTTTTTTTTTTAACAAGTTAGTATCTCCTTTGTTCTCGATATGAAAACGATGCATATCTATTATTTGCACGTTCGCTGCAAATTAACGATCTCTCTGTGGACCGGCCATAAACGTTACGATCGATCATATATTCGCATATACGGACACACACACACACACACACATACATGCTTGCACTTTGTATAATAATTAAAAATGTCACTGAAGGCAACGTTAATCGATTCATGAATTCACAAATATTCGTTTGGAAGATAATTATTATTGAGAAAAGTGACACATACGGGAGGATTGACTTTCAAATAACGTATATAGGGTGTTCTCTTCGAATTTGATATAACTAATAATAATAATAATAATAATAATAATAATAATAATAATAATAAACGATGGTACGAGAAAATAAAGATTTACAATCTAAATAAATTTTATTTATTTACTTTCTTTTTTTTTTTTCACTAGAATCACTACGATTTTTAATACGATTAATAATTGTCGAAGAAATGTATTCAATTAATAGTAAAAAAAAAAAAATAGTATTCTTTTCTTTATGACTATACTCTATTATGATTTTAGGGATACACGATATAGAATAATATAAGCTCACCTTGTATATAAAGATGAATGGTAGTTTCATCTCGGCCATAAGCATTGGTAGCAATGCAAAAATATCTACCGCTGTCTTCTCTGCTGGTGCTTGCGAAACCAAGCACACTGATAAGACCATCAGTGGTGTTCTCTTCCTTGAGGGTATAGCGATAGTCGGAAAGAGTTGGTTCTATTTGAAGGCCACCCTTTCGCCAGCTTATCTTTAAGGGATGATCGCCCTTGGCCTCGCAACGAAGCGACGCATTTGAACCAAGCCTCGCAGTTTGATTACGATGTTTTTCAACGAAGTGCGCAGGAACTATTTACGTACATTGAACAAATATTAATATTACTTATTCTTTTATATAAAATAATTTATTTATCACGTATAGAAATATATTATATTCATTTGACATAAACCAATACGAATACAAATTAGAGTAAGATTTTAACAATTGAATAAACGTTAAAATTTTTATTTCCATATTTGTAAATTGCAAAGTTAGATTAATTTTTTTTTTCTTTTTTCATTAATTATAAATACATATATATTAACCTTGACTTTCTTGTTTCTTCTTTTAATTTAATTATTTTCCTAATAACGAAATAAAAATTAATTAACTCCGCAAAATATTATTTTTCTATTGTTTGTTCGTTTCTTTGTTTGTTTTGTTCGTTTTTTTTTTTTTTCTTTTTTTTTTTTCTTTCGAATTATCGATATCATTATTATCAGAGGATTAATATCGGAAAAGAAAGAACTGATTAGAAAGAGTGATCGATAGCATTATTTATCGAAGTATCACTTATCTCACCATTGACAGTTAAGTAGACCACCTTGCTCAATCCAGCACCGATACCATTGAGTGCTTCGCACAAATAAAATCCCTCGTGATCCTCTTGTACTCGACCAAAGACGAGTGAACCATTTGAGTGTATTCGAAGATCTTGAGTGTGTTCGTGACTTGCGATGTCGTAATAATTGCCAGGTTTTTTCCCTGTTGCTCTACGCCAAGTAATAGCAGGCGGTGGAAATCCTTCGGCGTGACAATGGAGGACCAATCTTGACATTCCTTCTGACGCACGAACATCTTGAGGCTCCATTACCCAACGCGGTGGCACTGATTACGATTAAATAGATAAAGAGAATTATCGTTAATCGATTAGATCGATCTGACAATTGAAACGTGGAGCTTCTTCAAAAAGATTTCTTTGAAGAATTTTGCCCTATATTTTTTTTTTTTTCCTTCCTCCTTCATTTTTTCTTTTTATTTTCTTTCTTTCGACTTTTTCATTTTCTTTCTAAATGAAATACTTTTTGAAAAAACCTCACGTTTCCGGCGAAGCTTATCGGGTCGAGGCAAGAGCTAGAAATTCTCTTTGATCGGGCTTACAGCAATTTCCTACTTTAGCGCAAGAGAAACAAAACAAACGATAGAAAAAAGAGGAAATAATGAGAGAGAAAGAGAGAGAAAGAGAGAGAGAGAGAGAGAGACAGAGAGATAGTGAATTCTATCGATGTCGACGAGAAATTTAAACGTCGATCGATTAATATTTACGGTACCCTTTAGAACAATGTCTCTCACTCTCACGAAATAAAATTTCTTATGCGTTCGGGAGTTGGAAAAGAATGAGATGGGGAACAAGCCGAAATGAGAGAGGAAAGGGGAGAAAGAAAAAGGTATGTTTCAGTCGATGAGAAAATGTGGAAAACAGTGCACTCGTGACACGGGAGAAAGGCAGTTTAATCGATCGTACAATCTCTTTCTCTGTATATATATATATATACACGCATATATATATATATACGTATATGTATATTTCGTATATTACTTTGTTTTCTCTTTTTCTCTCTCGGGAAAAGGAAGATATCAGTGCTGTGCAAACACCAACGTTCGACGATGCGGTGATACAGTGCTGTGCACTTGCGTTTCAATATATAACAAAAAAAAAAAAAAAAAAAAAAAAAAAAAAAAAAAAAGAAACGACAAAGGAGAAGATGTCTATCGACATCTGCGTGAGAAGAAATTGATAAGATTAAACGAAATAGAACCGAACGAAATAGATGAATAAAGAAAAAGAAAAAGAAAAAAAAAAAAAAGAAAAAGAAAATCAGCATGTGAGTGCAAATATGTGCGTGTGCATCGCTCGAAATATTATGTGATATACCTACATACGTATCACACAATTTTGCTATATTATCATCGGCTTAAACATCGAAGATGAAAATTTACGAGTCGAAACGAAATCATTTTCTACGGCGAAGCCTAACTTTATGGCAATTTAAAGGGAATATAAAGGGCCGTGAAAGGGAAAAAAAGGGGATGAATATAGGTGGGATGAATGACGATAAGAGAGGATGGAATGGGATTTTGGTCTTTCATGCAATATCATCTCTTTTAATGCTTCTCTGAAGGACACCGCGATCTCGATGAATTCTCATCGAGGTTCTTGTCTAGAGTAGGATCGCGGTGACCTTTTGGGAGGGAAATATAACGATATAGATAAGGTAATGTGCGATTTTAGGATGTGCGAGGTGAGTGTGCGTGAATGTGTTCTATGTGTGTGCGAAATACACAAGTTACGGTGACCACCGACGGTGAAACGCTCTCTCATCTCTATATATACATATATATATACATATATATATATATATAAACGAATGTAAATATATATGTATACATATTATGCTGTGCTCAAGTGCTTTTGGTGCTTTTTGGCTGTTGCATGGCTGTTGTCGCTGCTGCTGCGGCTGTGGCTGCTGCTGCTGCTGCTGTTGCTACAATCGTACTATATAGATACGAGTTGTCTCGAAAGAAGAATTCTAGTACTATGTTTATCCGGATAAACGTACTATCGGTTCAACGGCAATGCCGTCGTACTAGCCGGTATCAAAATTCGTGTTCTGAATATTTACGAATATCCGGATAATAGAGAAACGGATATATCGTCTATCTATCTATGACCATCCCCTTATTCCCCCATCCTCCTTCCCTCCCTCCATCCATCCTCCCCGAGGCCTTTCAGCCTTCATCCTCAAAAAATAAAAGGCTTGGAAAAAAGTCACGTGGATTAGTATTCTCCCACGCAAGATTTATTTCCCATCGAAAAAGAATTCTTCTCCTGGTCGAGAGTAAACAATTTTGTTATTCTGCAAATGTTTTTAGGGCGAATAAATCTTCCCTTTCTTTTTTTATAATATCCTGATCTACATATCCCTGGACGATGCAAAGCCAACGAATCTATTTTTAAGATAATATTAGATTGATTCATAAAAATGTATGGATATGTGTTTCGCATTAGTTTTATTTTCTTTTATTTTTCTTCTTTGCGCATGATACTTTTATTTATGAATCAAGCCAATAAAAACGTTGATTTTTTTGCAGCCCTAGCTAGCGTGAACAATGATAATAATAATAATAATAATAATAATAATAATAATAATAATAATAATAATAATAATAATAATAATAATAATAATAATGATAATAATAATAATAATAAAAATAAAAAAAGATCATGCTATATCAATATGGTACTGCGGTTAGCTGCTGCTGCTGCTGCTGCTGCTGCTGCTGCTGCTGCTGCTACTGCTGGTGGTGGTGGTGCTGATTGCTGAGGCTGCAAAAAGTGGTGAAATCTATCGACTAAAATACAAGTGATACACGAAGACAGGAAGAAGTGCGCTGCTCTCTGCCAAGTGATGTGCAAGAATTAATCCAACGATTATTAAAAGAAATGAAAAACTGAAGAATAGTGCCAATTGGTGAACGTTAATTAATTAATTAATTAATTAATCAATCAATCAAGAAGAAGAAGAAGAAGAAGAAGAAGAAGAAGAAGAAGAAGATAGCCGAGTGCGAAATCGAAATGTGCGTATTATAATACATATCAATCCAAGTGCTAATTTATTCTGCCTCGGGGTGAAGAAGAAACATGGCGGCTATTTATTTTTTTTTCTGTTTTCTTTTTTGGTGCATATATATATATATATATATATTTTATTTTTTTCAATTAAAATTTTTTTTGTTCTTTCGTCTCGGCTACTTTACCACGAACGACCAATTCGGCCGTCCAGACGACCTCGGCGACCGAATTGCGAGCCAGGCAAGTATAGTTTCCTGTGTGTTCTGCGGTGACGCGGTCGATAACTATGGAACTGGAATGGACGTCAATGCTGGTTACACGCAGCCCCGCGGGTGTCTGTGAGTGTCTGGGAGCCGTTATCCCGGTATTCCCGAAAGCAGCTGTACCTGAACTGCCAATCGGTTCGCCGTCCTTCGACCAGATGATCGTGAACGGCGGATCGCCTTTCTCGATCATGCAGGTCACCTGTGCTCGTACACCCTCCGAGAGATCCTTGTTAAAGCTAAATGGAGCTATCGTGGGTGGAACTGCACAGAAAAAAAAAGAGACAGCCTGGTGATGGGCTCGTTTTTTTTTTCCTTGTCTTTCTTGTTTTATTTTTTTTTAGGTTTTTTTTTTATTTTTCACTTTTTTTTTTTTTAATTTCTTTTTTATCTCTCCTTTTCTTCTCTCTTTCATTCCCGGATCATGAGAGTCTCGTCTCTCAGAGCTTCATAATTTCAATCTCGAATATCTTCTTCGTCGTTGACCATCGAGAAATTTCATATGCACTTTTGATCCATCGCATTCCAATCGTTGGACGATCCTGTTGTTCGTGGTAATACTTAATAATTCGTATTATTTCATTTATCCTTCAATTATTTCACGTGTTCCTTCTGTGCCATACTGGACGTTGATCTTGGATAAAATTGTGGAACGAAAAAGTGGCAGTGTCAAAAGTCGTTCACTTAGGAACATTGTTCCAGAGAATGCATCTCTCTCTTTCTATCTTTCTCTCTTTCTCTCTGTCTTCTCTCTATCTTCTGTTCTAAAGTTACAGAGAAAGAGTGATTGTGTGCGTGTGTATATGTGTGTGTGAGAGAGAGAGACAGAGAGACAGAGAGAGAGAGAAAGAGAAAGAGAGAGAGAGAGAGAGAGAGAGGAATCCTTCGTGTTTCCGCTCGTCTACCTCAGTTACTCGTTGCAGTAACTTTCACCGAGGAAAACTTTATTTCACCTATGATATTCGGCGACGCCGCCAGCCAAATTTGTCGTCGGTGACATGTGTAGGATGTGTCGGACGTGTAAAAGGGAGCATGAGAGGAGAACTTATGGAATGGATTGTCAAATACTTTCTTCCTTTCAACCTTCCTAAACGTTCAAGTATTCACACTCATATAATAACGTAGATATTTCTACATTCTATATCAATGTTTATAAGTTTTGGGCAATGTTGAAGATCAATAATGATCTTTCTCATACGATCAATTATTATTTTTATATAAAGTGACAGATTAAACTTTTCGGAGTATCGAGTAGAATGTTTTTTATCTAAATAAAAGTACGTCTAATCGATGGATGAAAAAGAGATATTATTAATTTTCTTCTTTTTCTTTTTTTTTTTTTCTTCTGAATTTATAGACAGAAGTATTATTAATGAATGAAAAATATTACGATGAATATCATTGCATTCTTTTTTAATTTATCGGTATATAGAAAATAATTACTTTTCGTTATAATAATTTTCTTTGTTGCAAATAGATTCGTATTAAAAATAAAAAAAAGTCTAATTTTTCGTAGAAATTTTCATTTTATTTTTGTTCGAAAGTATCCATCGATAATAGAACGATACGTCGTTGAAACGATAATTTTCTATGATCAGACATGCGACTGTGACTTTTCGACGAAGTCAAAGTTAACCCGAGGGTACTAGAAAGGCCGAATGTAACGTCGTAGATGGACGATAATAACTTGCCTCGTTGGTTCACGCGAGGGATATAATACTAAGCTCGAGATGACTCCTACCCGGGGGGTATTAGAACAGAACGTGGCAGTTGTTTGAGAATAATTGAGAAACTGTAGGAGGGAAGAAGATGGAGCAATGTTACGTGAGTAATACTCAAAGAGATCCGTAGTCTACCTACATGTTGGCAATACAAGATGAGACATGAGAAACGGAACACTCAAGAGAACACATACCTTCCTTCAATTTTGAGTGTATACAGTCGCTCACAAAAATATTTAAACATTTTATGAAATATTGACCAAACTCATTTATGGATCGAGCGAAGTGCATTGAAAATTTTGCCTGCATAAAATATGCAAAGGAATGGGATTTGTTCTTTTCTTTCAGATTTTTTTTTCTTTTTTTTTCTTTTTTATTCCTTTTCCTTTTTTCTTTCTTCGCCGAGAGCTTTTATAAAAATATCTGTTTTATCTTTTCAAGATCGCTCACGGTATCTCCGCTTTTATATTATTTTATTCTTCTTTAAAACCCATTCAAATGCGTTGTCGCATCGCAATGTGAAACCTGTCAAAAACAGCTGATTATCGATATGGCTGACAACGAATGAATTAAAAAATGTTCAAATTGTAACGAACCAAAGGGAATTAATAAATCAATTCGAAGAAATATTGTATTATATGCCATGGACGACGTTCCCTTTTCATTTCATTTTTCAATGAAATGAAAAACAAATTTCTCTTGTGACTCTTATCCTTTATAATGTATAATAACCATAAGTATTATATTCAGCAAGGACTTAAACTTCGTTAACCCGTAGAAGAACGACAAAAAAAATATATATATATATCTTCTATTGTTTTACGAACCACAATGTGGAATCAGTTTAGTTACGTAGTTTCAGCCCAGGCAAATAATAAGCGCGATGCAACGCGATTAGAACGTTCAGGACAAAACGATTAACGACGAGAAATGCTTGTACAGCATCGTCGTCGTGTTCTAGAGAAGACGTTGTCTATTCTCGAAGGAGAGTATATACACCAAGTTGCCGTTCTATTGTCTCTTTGCAGTCAAGCTTTCAAGACTTGGAGCAACGTTTACGTCGTTACAATGAAATACGTTGCATCTTCTTGATCTTACAATTAGACAAGCATTGAATTGATTCATACATTTTATCATAATAAACGGAATTCCTTATTTATAAATTTATTAATTGTATTTATTTCTATTCTGAATCAATTCAATAAATAAATAAATAAATAAATGATATTCTTGTCTATTAAAAAAATTACAAAAAAAGAAAAAAGAAAATAGAAAAGAAAAAAAGAAAAAGAGAAAAAAAAGGAGATATTAAAATACAAAGAGATCGTTAAAACATACGACCAACCTTTAACTATCATTGTACCTTTGAAGGTATGCCTTGAAAATATATTTCCCTGTCGGTCCGTTCGTTGGACACGTCGCAAAGCACACAAGCGCGATATTCTCGTTTTATTTTATTCCTTTTCCCTTTTTTTTTTCCCTTTTGTTTTTTGGAAGGGGCGGTGGCGAGAGGGTAGAGAGAGAGGGAGAGAGAGAGAGAGAGAGAGAGGGAAGGAGGGAATAGTAGATGAACGAGCTCGCAGACGAAACGTACTACATATACATATGTAAAAAGTACCGATGTATAATCGTGGGATAGAAATCACAGAGGGTTGCTGCCTGTTTTGGCTCCCTTGTCGGCGCAACACGTGACGTGGAAATCACCCTTAAGCCATTCGTTCGTTCATATTACATATGTACATACGAATATACATTTATGTATGTATGTATGTATGTATGTATGTATGTATGTATGTATGTATGTATGTATCTATATATATATGTACGCATGTATGTTCGTTTGCTCATCGGACAAAGTTTTGTTCGTTCAGTTCACACTGATTTGTTCTCGTCTGCGAAGAGAGGATTTTAATGCTTGCGAGAGGGTTGCAAATACGCGGAGAAAAGGAGAGATTACGCGTACGTCACGAAGTAAGGGGTTGACGTAAGAGGGGTGGTTTAGAGGTGGTTAAAAGAAAAAAACTTCTACTATGCCTGAGGATGAACCATGTCAACGATTGATCTTCAAGGGAAAGATAAATTAATAGCAAACGTCTAGCAAACGTTACTTTCTTTTACGAATCTCCCATCACCTCCATCCCCTATATTTTCTTTTTCAATATATACTGAACGAAACAAAACATAACAAAACAAAACAAAGAAAAAAAGGAAAAGAAAGAAAAAAATAAAACCTCAGGATATTATATCTAATTCATATTTTTTTTTTTTTTATAAAAATGCATTTAATGGAAATATCGAGGAAACATTTAAAAGGATATATTGTATCTCGACGTATCAATGTAATATAAATTAATAGTAATCGAATAGAAAATTTTTGTTAAAAAAAAAAAAAAAAAAAAAAAAAAAAAAAAAAAAAAAAAAAAAAAAAAAAAAAAAAAAAGAAAAAAACTACTATACGTGATAGTTCATAATTGGGTATGGAAAAAATGTCGAGAGATTGGACAATTGGACATTTTCAATTATTCCTAAGTTCACCGATTAGATTGAAACACAGAATAATATCGTTTTTTCTCCATCCCTCTCCGCTCCCGATCCCCTCCTATTCCTGGCGATTATTATTAAATTGTTAACTCAAGAAAATCTGAACAAGGTAAACTTTTATGAAATTTCCGAAATTATCGTCTAGGTCGATCTTCGATCAAGTTTATACTCGCGTTACAAAGTATGCAAGCTTCTTTGAGTCTCCGAAGAAGAAGAAGAAGAAAAAGAAGAAGAAGAAGAAAAAGAAGAAGAAGAAGAAAAAGAAGAAAAAGAATGAAAAGAAGAAGTTCGTTTTAACATTCCACTTGGGCCGCGAGAAGCTATCACCTCGTGGACGTTTATTAAATCGGCGAAAGTTCGAATGAAAGTCCGCTAGAAATCGATTGAGACAAAAATCGATTTTCCAAGCGTTGTTATTAACTCGTACGTGACATTCTCTTTTTGGATCTTCAATCTTTACGGGATAGGACGTTAAATATTAATAATTACATGGACTGTAATTCTACTTGTGAAATTATTTTCCTTCAATGCTTTTCTTTTTTCTTTTCTTTTCTTTTCTTTTCTTCTTCTTTTTTGTTTTTTAATGCGAGAAACTTGACCTCATTCGCAGAAACGATATATATATATTTTTTCTAGTTATCGAGAATGATAAAAAAAATATATTAAATAAATTCATAAATATTACGATCCCACATTGATTTATCGAGAGAACGATTAATTCGAAATATTACCACGTTCAGACAGTCCTATAAAATATATTCGAAAAATATTTCCACCATTTATTCATTTCGATTGGAATATGTTGTATTTCTTGATATAAGAGTATGATATATTTAATGTAAAAAAAGATAAAAAAAAATGAAAAAGAAAAGAAAATTAAAAAATATCAATATAATTAAAAAGAAAATGAACGCGTTAAAAATTGAAACAAAGTCTCAAAAACAGATAATATCATTATATCGAATAAAAAGTGGGATCCTTCAATATCATTTTAAGTACGACGTACGATCGGGAATGAGAAAGTAATGGAAAGGGTGGATATGCTTCTACTTTTTTTTTTTCTTTCTTTTTTTTTTTTTTTTTTTTTTTTTTGTCCAAAGGGTTTGGTGACGTCGCTGCGTACCATGAACCTTTAGGGATGCCGTGCGAGACGTTTTAGAAGCTTCATTGCTCGCCACGCATGTATAGTTGCCATTATGAGCTGTTGACGCTCTTTGTATCCTCAATGCTAGATCGTAGTCACCAAATTGATGGGTCGTTGCTTCCTTCGACTTGAGTGGCTTTCCATCCTTCAGCCAAGTAATCTTCAAGGGTGAATCGCCTTCGCTGACCACACAGGTCACGTGTACCCGTGAACCTTCTTGGGGATTGGCGGGAAAGCTAAATGGATCGATTTTAGGTGGTACTGCAAATTACACGAATCAACGATACTTTTTATCAAAGATCTTTCTTAGCCACGAGGCTTACGTCCTGGTCAATTATTCATTAATAATAATTAACATTTCCATTAAAAATTTTTTCATAATACACTTAGAACGTATTATACCTGCGTTTAATCGATTAATTTTATTAATTAAACGACGATTCTGTAAAGAATTTATTATTATTACAATGGCTTTATCACAATGAGATAGATCGGAGACGCGATGCTGTCGTTATTTAATGATTTATAAATCGTTCGATTTGTACGATTAAATCTTAAATAAAAGAAGAAAGAATCTTTGTGATAATACCTATAACGTTTAATTTCCATTTTGATTAGACGAAAAGACAAAATGATTTTTAGCTTTTCTTTCAAATTATCTTGAACGAAGAGAATATGTAAAAGTGAATATATTGATTTTAAATTAAAGACCGTACTTACTTGTCAACACGGAGAACGATCTTTTAGCTTCTCTCTCTTCTCTATCCATCCATATATCTATCTATCTATTTATCTATCTCTAGCTTTGACAGAGAGAGAGAGAGAGAGAGAGAGAGAGAGAAAACTAAAGTCGTTAAAATAATACGGATCTACCTAGAAAAACACAGGATAATTACGAAGGGAGATGGAAAAAGGCAACGTTTTAAGTGGGTATTAAAACAACGTTTTGTTGAACCACACAAATCGGACGATTTTTACGTTTTCGTTTTCATTTCAAAAAAAAAAAAAAAAAAAAAAAAAAAAAAATAGAGAGAATTCTGACAATAAACAAGATAATGTAAAAATTTATTTTATTTTATTTTATTTTTTGGCGAGAGACAGCGTCGCTATTCGATATTATCTAGTAGATTAAATTTGGAACGATTGAAGGAAAGAAAGAAAGATATATAAGAATCGTTTACCTTTAACTTCAATGTGCACTGTTTGCGAATCCGATCGACCTTGTTTGTTCTTTGCTGTGCAAGTGTATGCACCACGATCCGTAGAACTGTCGACTCGATGAAGAACCAATGTCCCATTTGGAGATACCTCTTGTCTACGACTTGTCGGTAGAATTTGTCCATCTTTAAGAATAAATATTAATTACTTTTGTTAATATTTTCTTTCTTTTCTTTTTTTTTTTTTTGTACGACTGTTTAATAATTACAATTAAAATATCTCTATATTAATAATATATATATTATATACACACGTTTTATTATTTATCGATTAGATTTCTATTTAACAGGAACGTAACCAATGAATCTTTGAAAAGCGGAAGATTAACTCTTACTCGTTTCTACTGGAGGTTCATAAAGAGACGAGAACTTTTTACAAGTTCGGTTGATTGTTACGAGAAGAAATGGCTAAAGTTCGGTGCTTTTATATAAAAGAGAGAGAGAGAGAGAGAGAGAGAGAGAGAGAGAAAAGTTCGTTTAAAGGTACCAACATCGAAAGCGATGCCAACAAGTCTCATCCTCCTTCTGTATTCTTCATTCTTCACAAAATTTCATTTATCTTCCAAGCCTCCTTAAATTTATGACCGAACCACCCGTGGCCTTATAGTGAACCTTATTTATTCACCCTAAACCTTGCACCATGAAATCGTGCTGTGAGAGTATTTTAAATCTTTCATTTAGTTCATGCCCCGTTTAATTTACCTACGTGGAAATGAATGGAATGCATTTTCATTATGAAGAATCGTGAACGTTATTAAATTCAAGAAGGAGAGAAAAAATAAAAAGAAAGGGAAAGAAAGAGAATGATTTTATATAATCGAAATTTTTCAAGTTCAAAAGTTTAAGAATAATTCTCTAACAATGAGTGAAATTTCAAACTTTCGATCCATTGATTTTTACTTTCATCCGAGTGAAAAAAAGCAAAGATTTTTCGTTTTTTTTCTCTCTTAACGTTTTACATAAATGTATATACGTATCTATATGTACTTTGGAGCTTTTGAGTTTCTAAAGAAAACTTTATCCAAGATCGATATGTTCTCACATAGAGAGAACTTTAACGCCGTTATTGCTTGCAGTATGCTACGTATCTATTTACCTATCTATCTATTTATTTTTCTATGTATATATATGTATATATATATATATATATCTACCATACTATCTATTTACTACACTCGATTCTCGAGATTTTATTGCAATCGATATGTCGTTCTACGTTGAGATCTTTATTTCCGAACAAATACGTTTGATTACTTCGACTTTAATTTTATTATCACTACTTTTCGCATGTATACATATATATACACACACACATATATATATATGATCATTAAATTATTTCTGATAGTTTGATAATTATATTTATAAAAGGGTTAAAAAGTTTTTCGAGCCCCTTTCGAATAGATAACCAGTATATACGATCACGTACGACGGGATAATCTAAGTACAGGGGCTAAATAAATATTTCGAAGAGATAAAAAATCACGAGTTACATCATTGACACTATACAAAGAAATTTGTTAAAGATTTCACGAGTAAAAGTAAAAGTAAAATAAAATAAATGTGTGACAATTTGAAACGTGAAGATAATTACAAGACAATAATCTTTTCGAAATTATTTAGAACGTATCAAATGGTGTTATTAGAAGAAAATCGTTGTTGCGTTATACGAACGTACCCTTTTCCCATGTGATACTGGCGATTGGAAAACCAGCGACCGGACACTTGATGATCGTGGTCTCACCAGCTACGGCCGCGTAGTTACCCATAGGACGTACGTGCGGCAAGCCATAAATGTTGAGACGAGCGGAGTGATGAGCCTTAGCCACTCGATTTACAGCAGAACATTGATACTCACCGCCGTCTTCAACGTGTACCGCGCTTATGTTCACGTGAGATATCACATCACCGTGTACCGTCACGTATTGTCCTATCATGAACCTGCAAGAAAAGAAAATAGAAAAAGAAAGAAGAAGGAACGAACGAACGTAAAAAGCAAAAAAAAAAGAAAAGAAAGAAAGAGAAAGAAAGAAGAAAAACGAAACACATGAATTCGGTAAACGATAAGGCGAAAAAAAAAAAGGAAGGACAATATGAACGACGATTGTTAAGTGGTACTTAAGATAAAGGGGGGGAGCGGGGGAGTGGTTGGTTAATTATTAAAAAAAAAAAAAAGAACAAAAAAAATAAAAAAATAAATGAAGTGAGAAAAAATGTCGGAATGAAGTCTCAAAAAATGTCCATCATACGCGAGCCTTTCTTCATGATAAATATAACGGGACAGGTTTAAAAAGTTTTGTCCGTGGTGGTCGATTGGTAATTTTCCTCTCAATTGGTTCAGAGAATCGAAGCCCGCAGGGTCGTATCCGTTTCCACGGAATCTGCATCCTGAAGGGAAGCACGTCGGCGGTTACTGATTTTCCGCCGATCGTAATATCCCGGGGCGCTTAATGACCGCGAATAATTGTGTATATATAATGTGTTCTCGATAAATTTTTCGTGCAGTAAACGTTATTACCGTTCGACGACGATAAAGAAATTTTTCTTTTTTTAATTCTTTTATAATTATAACATTGAATTTATAAAAGGAAATAATCATTTACTTTTTACGCTTTTTTTTTTTTTTATGAAAAAAAGAAAAGAAAAAAGAAAATAGGAGAAAAGAAGAAGAAGCTCGAAGAAAGTTACCTGTCGTTTTGAGGCAAAGGAAAACCGTCCAGAGTCCAGGAAAAGTGCGGCGTAGGATTTCCCGTGGCAATGCATTTCAAGGAGACAGAGGGACCCGGTTGAATGGTCTGCTCGATGAATTTGTAGAGGAGTTGTGGGGCCGCATCTGCGAAAAGAGAGAGACAGAGAGAGAGAGAGAGAGAGAAGGAGAGAAAGAGAGACCGTCATTATTCATATCGACGTGTACGATAGAGAGAAGAGAAAAAGAAAAAAGTAAAAGAATATATAAAAATAAATATACAAAACAAAGAGATATTTTTTGATATCTATGAAAAAAGAAAAAGAAAAAAAAAAGAAAAGAATTAAAGTGACGAAAGCAAAAAAATAAAACGATCGGTCTCGTAAATCTTCTTTTAATAAAAATAAAATGAAACGAAACGACGATGTTAAGAATTTTAAAGATGACATCTATCTATGATACTGGGACTTCGTTTAGATTAGAATAACGATGAAAACAGGTCGCATAAATGTTAGAGAGAGGAGGTTTACCTGAGGCAGGTGCCAAAGGTAGGAAGGACGATAGGTATGGAAATGGGTTCTGGATCGCCGCAAGGCGGAGTATTATGCACGCAACATTTACATGACAAGCCCCTGTACGCGGCCAGAACTATCGATCTGTGGTTTGACGCCTGAACCGGAGTGCCGCCTAGTGAATTAACCCCAAATTATAGAGCCGACAATAACCCGAGAGCAAGAGAGAGAGAGAGAGAGAGAAAGGGGGATCGAGATCGAGAGATTGAGAGAGAGAGTGAGAGAGAAAGAGAGGGAGATCAAGAGAGAGAGAGAGAGAGAGAGAGAGAACAAGGATCCTTGTTTGCTTACGGCGTAAATCAAAATGTCCTATTGCTAGTACGGCCACGCCCCTATGGACCAGTTACAGCCTACTATTATAATATAACATATGTTTATCGATTGTATGAACGAAATCGATCGTCATTTCCAAATTATTAATTATTATTATTATCTCGTGAAGAAGACGAAAAAAAAAAAAAATAAGTCAAGCTCATCATAAGGGTATTTCGACAAAAAGAGATTTTAATGAAGCAAGGAAAAATACAGCCAATCGCTGATACAAACATTTTTGGGGGTTGGATCCCTTCTACGAACGTATGATTTATGCGATTTACTTCGTAGTTAGAGAGAATCGTTTTATGCGATATCACTGCTTTGGACGCGGCTTAATATTATATGTATATAGTACACTCGTAAATATATATATATATATATATAAATATATATATATATATATTTGTACATACGGAGAACGCATACGAATGTATCCTATGGATGGATAACAAGGTCGATGCACCGGTCCGTTTAGCCTGTATTTCGATTTACGATTCGATGATTTCGCGGGCTTCGCGAAGCGTTATTTACCGTGCTATTCGATGCACCGTGGGAAAAAGAGCATAGCACGTGATGTAAATAAAACGGGAAGCGTGCCAGAAGCCAAAGGTATGGTCCGTACGCGTCGCTTGATTTATTTTAGCGTTCAAACGAAAGAAAAAAAGTTAAAAGGAAGCAGAAGAGAAAAAAAGAGAGACAATCTGAAAGAAAAGAGAGAAGAAATGGCAAACAGAGAGAGAGAGAGAGAGAGAGAGAAAGAGAAACGAACGAATGAACGAACGAACGAACGAACGATATTCGTTCAACGATTAATATCCAAATTATTGGGTCTCTGGTTTCGAGAGATTTAAAATATGTAAAATGATATAAACGACGAGGAATGAACGTGATATGAAAGTTTGATGAATAATTATTATTACGTATATACGTGACTGGATTTAGTTAGTTTCGTATTTGATTTTCTTTCGGATAAAACTTTTCATTCATTCATTTATTTATTCATTCATTCTTTTTTTTTTTTTTTTTTTTTTTTTTGCTCCTGTGTACACATCGTTCCCGTATTACATGTTTGTACGAACGGATTGCATACATTAAGGGGTTAACAAATTACTAAGTAATCGCATACATCAAAGATGTATAGAGTGATGCTTATCTACAGGCGCTATATTTAAATTTAAATATCATTGACCTAATTAAAAACAAGTAATAATATTTAAAGCGATAAAACAAACGAAGAGAATCGCATTTAAATCGAACATTTTCTTCGACCCAGGATTCACGATCGTTGGAGGACATTCTGGATCCTTTCACTTCTATTTTTCTACTTTCTCTCTTTTTTCTTTTTCTTCTTTCTTTTTTTTCCCCCCTTTTTCTTGTCCAAGCTAAGAGGATTACTATCCAGTCAATTATTCCAAGTCGTACAAAGCAAAAGTGCTCTCGCAAATGGGATGAGAGAACGCCTTTGGGGACACTTTCGAAGTATAACGGATAAAAATTTCTTAGCGGAGAAACCAGCTTGAGATCCTTTTTGGTTATTCGATAAAAAAAACAAAAAAAAGAAAGAAAAAAAAAAAAGAAAAAAAAACGAAGAAAGAGGAAATAATCGAATGGCGAAAGGGATTGAGTGTAGGAAGGATGAAAGAAAGAAAGAAAGAAAGAAAGAAAGAAAGAAAGAAAAAAAAGGAACTTTGTTAGATGATCGATAGAAAAGTGTCATAAGCGTAAAACGTTTTTCTACCGTTTAGGTATCCTTTTAAAAAGTTTTAGAAAAGTTTTCTCAAGTATTGTAGTAACTGGCCCACGTGAAAAGTAAGGAAATGGAAAAGAGAAGGAAAGAGAGAAAGAGAGGGAGATAGAGAAATAGAAAAGTGAGAACGTCGTAAGAAATGTTAGCTCGATATCTCAAGCATTTTCTCTCTTTCTCGCTACACACACACACACACACACAACCATATGTATATAATACATAAGTATGTGAAAAACCATCTTGAACACACACACACGATTGCCTGTATTCCTAACGTTTTTCAAGTTTCAGACGGTCGAGCGACGAAGGCTATGTACGTTTAAGATAATGGATTACATCACGTTAAAAGTATAGTGGCTACGGCGAAAGGAATATTTCCCTTATTTCTAGAATTTTCGCGCCAACTCTTTTTTACACTCTCTACTTTACTAGATATACGTGGGAGCGCGCGCTATTTTGGCTCGCGCTTTTATCAACTTTTCCGTCTTATTCCATGCAACAAATACACACATACGTATAGAGATTTCCTCTCTGTATCTCTTTCTCTCTCTCTCTCTCTCTCTCTCTCTCTCTCTCTTTCTTTCTTTATCTCTATATCTCTTTCCTTAGACGGTGACTAAGACAAATGGAATGTATTTATTTCACAGCAGGCCAAGCCAGTGGATTCCTCGTTTCTCCATTATGCATCGTTCTCGTTAAGCGTCCTTTTTTGTTTTCTACCTTCACGAAGGCTTTTCTCCTTCCTTTTCCTCCTCCTCCTCCACCCACCTCACCCTCCACCATTTTCTTTTCTCATTCTTTCAGTCGCCACCACTACCAACCTTTTTCTTCTTCTTCTTCTTCTTCTTCTACGTCGTCGTCGTCGTCGTCGTCGTCGTCGTCGTCGTCGTCGTCGTCGTCGTCGTCTGGCTCCACTCGTCTTATAACGCGGGAATAAGGAAAATTCAACAAACTAAAACGATAAGATCGAGAACGCCTTCGTAAAAGCAATAAAAGAATTCGGTACCGTCTATTAAACGAGGAGTTTACCCTACAGATATTGTCTGTATATATGCGTATGCGTGTGCGTTTACGTTTGCGTTTAAGTTCTTTAGCGAACGAAGAAAAATAGTCGTGCGAGGGTGAATGTAAAAGGGACGGCGGATGCTTTCCCGACGGACGACGAATGAGTGAGAGAGAGAGAGAGAGAGAGAGAGAGAAAGGGAGAAAAATACGACGAACAAAAAGAGACTCCGGCGTATTCGAGCACGTACCTTTAATGAGGTGCCTAGAATTCAAAGACAGAAATTTAATACTGAATCTCGCGGACAACCTCGAAATAACGAAGCATTTGTTATGCGCTAGAATTCGATCAGTTCGGTTCGGTTCAGTTCGGTTCAGTTCGGTTCGGTTCGATTTAAATTACGTCTCCGGACGGAAAAATTCTGTGAGAATCGATCGGGATATTTAATTAAAAAGAAAGGGAGAGAGAGAGAGAGAGAGAGAGAGAAAAGAAGAGGGAAAAAGAAGAAAACATTATATACAGAAGAAAGGAAGAGAGAAATAAATTACAATCTCTGATTTCTTTTTCTTCTTTGCTTTATTTTTTTTTCTTTTTTATTTTTTTTTTTTCATTGTATGTTTTCTTTCTTTTTATCTTCCTTTTTTTCTTTTTTTATACGCATTCAATCGATCAATCATTCATCATTACTGTAGATTCAGCGTTTCTCTCGTTTTATGAAGCTTCAAAATTATTGCAAAACAGAGAGAGACAGAGAGAGACAGAGAGAGAGAGAGAGAGAGAGAGAGAGAGAGAAGAGAGAAAATATATTTTTACCATTAAATATAAATATAGATTTATTAATACGTATTATCTGCTTATTAATTAATATTAAAATAATTGATTGTAATTATAAATATCGAGTAATTGAATATACAAATAGATTGATCCTATCGATATTGATAAACAATTTATCTGATCATATCGTGGAGCGTTTATAATGTATTTAAAAAAAAATATATGACGAGGTAATATAGGTAAAAAAAAAAAAAAAAAAAAAAGAAAAAAAAAGAGAAAAAAAACGGAAGAGAAGAAAAAGAAAAAGGCAAAGAAAAAAAAGAACAGATTCTTTCTCTCTTACTCTTGATTTTAACCAAAGCTTATCTCTTTTTCTCCCTCTCATTTTCTTTTTCTTTCTCTTTTTTTAAGATGACGATGAAGACAACGAAGCAAGAGAAGGAAAAGAAGAAGAAGAAGAAGAAGAAGGAGAAGAAGAAAGGGAAAAGGTGAGACAAAAGTTTCGTAATAGAGTCTTCCCGTTGTTGGTTAATAGTGAACCCAAGCGATAGCCTCGATTTACCCTTATTATTTCTACAAAGAACTTTCATAAAACTTGCCAAAGTTGCGCCCTGGGTTACGAGCACCCGCTTATGCACGCTAATCCGTCTTACTCGCTTGAGGTTGGCCTCAGCAATCCTCCTCCTCCTCCTCCTCCTCCTCCTCTTTCTCTTTCTCTTCCACCTATTTCCTACCAGTCCTCTCTTTCTCTCTCTCTCTCTCTCTCTCTCTCTTTATCTCTTCCTCTACTTTCATGAACGTTATGTCTGTAATGGCTTTACTTTAAAGCTCCTCCAAAAATAATATCCGTGCACGCGGCCCAACGTTTTTCACTGTCTCGCGATATCTCAGAAAGGATAATCGGCCGTTCTCCGGGTTCACCGAGAAAATAAGATATTTCTAGCATATAAATCAACACGATGTTTTCTTCTTACTTAACTCCCTTCCTCCCCCTCCATCTCTCCGATTCACCAAACCCACCAAATATTACCTATCTCTCCTTCATCAAATTCTGTTGTGCTTCATGTTAATATTTACGATAAATTTCTTTTTCTTGTTTTTCTTTTTTTTTTTTTTCTTCTCCTTTTTTCGATGCATCGTCAAATAAATAATTCGACGATCGAAACAACTTAACTCTCATTGTAGGCATGCGAGATAAATAAATTTCAGATGAGAAAATGTTTGTTAGAAAAAAAAAAAAGAAATGTTTAAATGAGTTATCATTGATAATATAAAAGAAATGTTTTCTTTTTTCTTTTTTCTTTTCTTTTCTTTTCTTTTTTTTTTCTTTTTTTTCATTTTGTAAACTTACCACCCAAACGTAATTCCGCAGTAGCCTGTACCATTTCGTAATCATTCTTTGCGAAGCATTGATACATTCCCTTGTCGTCCCTGACAATTGAGGATATATGTAAGGTCGAGCCACCATTCTCAGTGATTTTCGTTCTACCGGATGAGCCTTCCCTCACAGGAAGTCCGTCCTTTGCCCAAGAAATTACCGGAAGCGGTCGACCGGTTACGGAACACTGAAATTCCGCATCCTTTCCGAGATCAACGGTGACCTGCAACAGATAGCAAGAGTGAAGAAAGGGAGAATAATAATTTACCGCTGGATTATACGAGTTTAGAAAATAAAACAACATCTCTATCTCTCTATCTTCCTATCCCTTTATCACTTTCTCTCTCTCTCTCTCTCTTTCTCTCTCATTCTCTCTCTCCCTTTCTCTCTCTATCTCTCTCTCTCTCTCTCTCTCTCTCTCTTTTTCGTTAATAAAATTGTTTCACAATATTGATCTCTTTTTCTCTGTTTGCTAGAAAAAGGTTGGCTAATGAAAAACGATCGAGAGAGAAAGAGAGGAGAGAGAGAGAGAGAGAGAGAGAGAGAGAGAGAGAGAACAGAAACGCATTGAGCGCTTTACAGACAAGCCGTTAATATCTCGAAACAACAATAACAATGGCAATAGCAGTGAGCCAATGTAAAGAGTAAAAGGATACGACTACCAAGATAGAATGAGAAAGGAGATAGAAACTCGTAGAGAGGGAAAGAAAGGGAGAGAGAGAGAGAGAGAAAGAGCAGAATGGTAACTGTTCGACTATATTCGACGTTTGACTACTGGCCTGGAAGGGCTAGTTGGAAAAAAGTTCGGATATAATCCGACAGCCAGGACCATTTCCACGTAAAGCAAGAATGCCCAGAAAGCGTGGAATAAAGGGTAATCTTTTTTTTTTTTTTTTTTTTTTCTTTTTTTCAGTGTACTACGGTATATCTTTTATAGCGTGCTTATAATTGGCTGATATGTCCTGCGGAATGAAATGCTATTTGTTCGTTTCTATTTGACATTTCATGTTCAACAAAAAATATATTGATATAAATAAGTTAATAAAAATATAAATAAAAGCAAAAATTACAAAGTAAAAGAAAGTATATATATATATATATATATACAAATATATATAGATATAAATATATATAGGCAGAGAGAGAGAGAGAGAGAGAGAGAGAGAAATATAAATAAATAAATTGATGCACGGTTAACATGGTTACATGCTTTGATCATTCCGATGGCATTTCCATATATCGATCTTGAACAGATTAATCGGATCCTCTTCCACCGTATGGCAGCCCTTTGATCCGTAAATCGGTTTTGTGCATTATTAAGGAGCACCGTTTGTCTCCTCAGTGCATAGAGAGAAGCATTAGGAAGGCCGATAAAGGAGATGGAGAGAGTATATGTTGAATCTTGTTGCACCTGCTCGCATATATATATATATGCACACACATGAATACTATATTTACACACACATGTGTCTTCTTGGAATAGTATGATCATTTGGTTACGTGGTTAGTCGTATTACGATTCGAGAGGATACTTCTCTGTAATCGCGGATGAGAGTAGTTTCTCTCTCTCTCTCTCTTTCTCTCTCTCTCTCTTTAACTCGAGAAATGTTTCGAAATAGAGATAGAGAGAGAGAGAGAGAGAGGGAGAGAGAGATAGTGCTTGAAAATGTTTTAACCATGATCACCGAGTAAATTAATCGGGAAAGTGTATTAAATAATTACGAGAAATATTTTTTCTTTTTTCTCTACGTTTATCGAACTTGTCAAAGAATTTATTGTCCAACGAAAAGAGGAAAAGGGAAAAGACAAGAGGAAAAAAGAAAAATTGCATATCGATCTCTGATCGAAGAATTTTCAACTTTGAAATTTTCAACGAGAAAATTTTCAAGAGTTCGAGAAGTAAACGGACTTAACTATATTCAACGACGAGAAAGCGAGATAAACAGATGGACTTATTGGAAGTGGGATGGGAATGTTGGTCCCCTTAAAATTCGAATATTTTGTGAAAGATGGGTCGATTTGCATCGGATACGATTACAATCGGGCTACTTCGAGAGCTTTTGCCTTACGTGCAAAGATAAGAAGAAAGAAAGAAAGAAAGAAAGAAAAAAGTGGATAGCGAAGGAAATGAAACGAGATATAGAAAAAGAGAGAGAGAGAGAGAGAGAGAGATGAAGAGGAAGGGGTGAAAAAAATATTCCACCGAGTCCTTCTAGAGTCGAACGCTTTCCATTAAATATTGTTAAGAGGATTGTACCTTCCTCCATACCTTTGTTCTGTGATTCTATAGGAAAGTTTCTTTTTAAATTCTGTGGGTAATACTGGGTTCGAATATTCTTTGATAGGAACCTTCGATGGAAAATATCAAATGACTGAGATAGTCTTTTTAAATAGGGTGGAATTTATAAGAAGAAAATAAGAAAAAAGAAAACAAAAAAGAATTAAAGAAAAAAAAAAAAATAAAGGAAAGAAAAGAAAAAGCGAGAAACGAATGCTTGCCTTCATCTTTTGTCGATTTTTAGCCTTGTGATTTTCTCTCTCTCTCTCTCTCTCTCTCTCTCTCTCTCTCTCTTTCTCTCTCTATTTCCATCTCTTTCTCTATGGACATTCTCGTTACATGAAATATTACATCGTATCATCGTAACGAGATGCAATGTAATGTACGTAACGTTTACGTCAATAATGCAACGTCATTGCATATGCGTATTTGGATTCTCCTTTCGAAAAGCATTATATGCTTGCTTTAAAATTTAACGAGAGAAGATGCAACATCGTATTTCGATAATGATTAATAGAAAGAGATGAATAAAAGAAAAAAAAAAATAGTCCTCTTGAAAAAGTACACCCGGTATATATATAGTAACCATGGACAAATTATTTCGTTCTTGTTACAAAAGAATCTACTTTAAAACAATTCAATCTGAATTGAATTAGTCGAATATTTGTCGTAATGAAATTTCGAGTGTAATATCTTTCAAAAAGTACACCCGGTATGTATGATATCCACAAACATAGTATTTCGCATTGCTTCTACTAGGATAATAGTATAGTTAAAATATTTCGTTGAATTGAATTAGTCGAATATTTGGTCTATTAAAAATGCAAGAGTAATACTTTTTAAAAAGTACACCCGGTATATAGTACATGGTAAAAAACAATGTTTATAATATTTATGTCGTTTTAAATTAATATATTCGCTTTGAAACGGGACAAGCCAGTCGAGTTTCATTAAGTTTTCATACAAATTTACGTTATTTTTTTGTGAATTGTTTATAACAAAAAACATTGCAAAAGTAACTATAATTCACTCTTACGCACGTAGATTTTGTATTTTAATTTATAAAAAAATTAATATGCGATTTTATTTTAATTTTATTGAAAAAAAAAAAAAAAAAAAAAAAAAAAAAAAAAAAAAAAAAAAAAATCGGTTTAAAAAAAGGCCCCCTATAGATATAGGCGCTGACACACTAACCTACTGACCTACTTATTTTAGTCTGAAAACAGGTGACCACTTCCATATATGGAGATACGCTGACCTATATTTTTTTTCGTAGAAAATCACGTGACCACTTCCATATATGGAGAGACACTGGCCTACATTTTTCTCGCGGAAAATCACGTGATCACTTCCATATATGGTAAAACGTTGACCGACATATTTTTCGTAGAAAATCACGTGACCACTTCCATATATGGTAAGACGTTGACCCACATATTTTTCCTAGAAAATCACGTGACCATTTCCATATACGGAAAGACGTTGACCTATATAAATTCCGAGAAATCGTATGTTACTAGTTGATTCATATATTCGGCCATTGATGAAACTTAAAAGAGACGAAGGTACGTTTACATAGAGGATATTTAAGAGCGAATATATTTGGAAGTAGAGATCGTAGAAAGTCGAAAGAGGGAGCGTTTTAAAGGTAAGGATTTTCTCTAGATGATGGCATGAATGACAAATTCTTAGCTATCCTAAGGGATGAAATATTTTAAGAGAAACTTCGTCGACGACTTAACTTTTGCATTTATCGTCAAAAAAAAGAAAAAAAAAAGAAAAAAAAAAGAAAAAAAAAGAATAAAAAATGTGATCCATATTGGCATCGTTGCTCGATCAAGATTCATGACATCAGGATAATGTTACCACAGACGCGAATATTCTTATCGAGTATTCTATCCCTGAAACTTTAACCCCTTTTATATTTACATCACCGCTACTGCTACTACTACTACTACTTTTACCACACCACTATACTTTCCTCGTCTTTAAGTATTCCGGTTATATCGCGAAGGTGAAGCTCCTGGCATCGAATTTTCAAATATTCACCATACCTTCGGAATCTGTTTGCTCCCTTCGAAAGACACAACCGTGAGGAGGTTGCCCCCTTATGTTTACAAAATCAACCCAGACGTTTACTTGTTGTGCAAGACAGCGACACTCTAACCTATGTTTTACGTATATAGAAAACCGATACATGATAACGAGATGAAATCAAACAGAGAGATCTTTGCGAACGTGAGCATTTTTCTTTTACGATGGTCGTAACATTTCTGACGAATAAATAAAGCAATTGTTAGATACAATAATTCGTTAAATAATTCCTCTCTATTTGGCAGACATTCGAAGAGTTTAAATGAAAAAAAAAAAAAAAAAAAAAAAAAATTAATAAAAATAGTTAACACTTCCTTTTTTTTCCCCTCATTTCTCGTTTCTTCCATTCATATATCCATTAAGTCAATATCCTTAACATTTTTACTTTTCTCCGTTGAAGTAATAAAATTTTACTCGACATTAATATCAGTTTCTATTGTTAATTATAATTTCTTCAATAGCGACGAAATAAGAAATTTTTATTTTCAATATTTCCTCGAGAATTTGTTTTGCTCTCGTACGATAAAGATCGAATAAAATCATTTACTATATACATACATATATATATACATCTATATCGTCGCGTATCAGACGAATTTTATCGCGTTCTCTCGAATGACTGGTGCAATTCCTTCGATAAAGTTCGAATTGGAGTTTGACGCATTAATGGAACGAAATTGCGGTGGCGGATGGCAGTCAATATATGAGAGAATCCGAGCGTTATAAGCGTTTCCTTGCTGATGACTGCAAAAGTTATGCGAAAGGCTTCCGGTGAATGAATGCTATTTCATTCCCTCCTTTCCTCTTTCTCCACTCTTTCGCTTGCTCCATTTACCAATACCTATTCCAAATGTTCTCACTCTTTTTCTCTCTCTCTCTTTCTCTTTCTCTTTCTCTTTCTTTCTTTTATATCCAGGAGGCTGTCCTCACCAGATGGAAGAATACCAAGCGTTTTCTCGCGTTCGTTGGACAGCGACACTTCTCTTCCAACATTTTCTAGTCAACTCTCGATCGACCAACCTTCTCATTCGTTCGTTCGTTCGTTCGTTCGTTCGTTCGTTCGTTCATTCGTTCTTTTGTTGGCCAGCTTCTTCTCGAGATATACACGCCTACCTTCAACCTTTCCAAGAGATTTAAGTAGGTACGAAGATTTGTTTCATCGATCCACCTAAAGGTACATAAAAGAAAAAGAGAGGATGGAAATAAAAAAAAAAATGATGAGGAAAGAAAAGAGGACAATGCCTTGTCATCGGTTCTACAAGTCTTACATCCTTATTGAATTCTACATTTATTAATGAACGAAAAAACGAACGAACGAACGAACGATCTTTAAAGATTCGACATTGTCCTAAATAAAAAAAATCCCGTATTGCCCTCGATGTCTTCGGTATATCTCACATTTTGAAGATCGATGAATTTACGAACATACAAAATATTATAATAAATTGAATGAATTTAATGAGAAAACAAAAATTTATATAAATAATTGGGTAATATTGTTACTTCATATTTTGTTTTTAATTAATAGATCATGTTTCGCGAAGAAAAAAATATAGGTTATTTTTCTTTTTATTGTATTCATTGCTATATCGTAAAGAATTGTTTGCCCGTTTTGCGAACAATATGAATAATAAAAATGATAATAATAATAATAACAATAACAATAATAATAATAGTATTAATTAATGCCTCGATGTTAATAAATATGTTATTATTTCGAGAGATATTATTTCGTTCGGAAAGAATTCGAACTTGGTAACGTTTCAATTTAAATCCGATCGAAATTCATTTGGATCCGAGGATTCGTTATTAATCGTGCCCATTTCACTCTACTCAAATCATTATTTTTCCTTCTCCTTTCGATTGGATGTATTTTTGAAAAATATTCTAATAAATTGTGATATAAAATTACAAAGAATATCCGATTACGAGCAATCTAATTCGATCGTTTCGATATATCTAAATTTCGTGCGAGAATAAAGATAGTTTCGAACGTTCGATATATTTAACGATGTATTATTAAATATGCCTATAGGACGTTAATAATAATTATAACATAACAATAATAACAACGACATGACAATGTACGTTTACCAATAACTCGTTTCTATCATTTTCAGAAGATTTGTTATAACATTGAACATGGTCTCTCTCTCTCTCTCTCTCTCTCTCTCTCTCTCTCTCTCTCTCTCTCTCTCTCTCTTTACGTTGGACCTCATCGTTCTACAACGAGAGATCGATTTACAAAGCCATTTTGCTGCATAGCTACGTGCACGGTTAACCCGTTACGGGATGAGTAACTTAATTAAGGTATGCCTGGTAACGCAGTGGCGTCAGCATTATGAAAACGTGCGTTCTCGTTGATCGTTGAAAATTTCGTTTAGAATCGTTCCACGTAGCTCTAGTTAACAAAAACTAAATTTAGATGATATAAAATATATTGGAACAAAATAAACGTTAAAAATTTATATTTATATTTATTTGTTTCGTATTTGGTTAAATAAGAGAATAAAATCTTTCTCTTTTTCTTTGTCGTTTTTTCCCTTTTTTCTTCTATGAATTTCTTTTCATTATTTTCATAATATCATTAAGATATTATGAAAATAATGAAACACCATGAAATATTTAATATATTTTATGATCTTAAGTGCATTTACAGCTTAATGAAAATAATCGATCGGAAGGAAAAAAACAAGAGTAGTAGTAGTAGTAGTAGTAGTAGTAGTAGTAATAGTAGTAGTAATAGTAGTAGTAGTAGTAGTATTCTATTTTCTTTTTTCTCTTTCGATGCTTTTGCGAATAATAAAATAATAAAATAATAAAATAATAAAATAATACAATAATAAACATTAATATCGAACTACGTTGGATACGTATTTTTCTTATCTTTTTTTTTTTTCTTTTTCTATTATGATCTCGTATGCATTCGGGAAATAAATGAAATAAACGAATGCAAAGAATAAGATGGATAGATCATTCGTAATCTTAAGACAGATAATCCAACAAGGCGGGATGAAGGGGAGGAGAGGACAGGGTAGGAGAGGTTGCATAAGAAAAGCTCCGAAGACAAGGTTTCTCAAGATGTTCGTTACACGCTCGAAGTATTTGGATCGGTCTTCGAGGTTTCCTCAAGGCTGTCGTTATCCCTTGACGATATTTAGCCGGTTGCGATCCTCGATTATCCTCGTCGGCTAGAATTAGTCGACGTTAGCCGAGCAGTCGAGCCGAATTTATTCGGCTGAGCTGCACGTTACCTTCGTATAACGTCGAATTCCCTTCTCTTTCTCTCTCTCTCTCTCTCTCTCTCTCTCTCTCTCTCTCTCTCTCTCTATCTCTCTCTCTTTAGCGAAAGAGAACATCCGAGCGAGGACGTCTCGACGGTTTAACAAAGTCGAAGTGCAACGAACCGTGGCACCTTGCATCGCGCTTCAAACTCGCTTGTTCCCTTCCCGATGAACACGACTTCAAGCTTTCTACGTGAGAGAGAAGGAGAGAGAGAGGAGAGAAATGAAAAGAGAGAGAGATGGAGAGAAAGAACAGTGATCATCGAAGATAATGTTATTTCATTTTCTTGTCGTCTCTCTAAAAAGACGACAAAAATTAATAATAAATTCGTGCTTCCTAATAAGTTCCTCTCGTTGAGTAATTAATGAATTAATGAATTAATATTATTTTTCTTTGTTTCTCGATATTACGATGTAAAACAATCAATCGAAAAATTTTTATCAAAATTGTTGTAAGATCGTTCGAAGGATATATTTAAGGAAAAAAAAAAAAAAAAAAAAAAAAGAAGAAGAAGAAAAGAAAAAAGAAAAGAAAAAACATTCCAAGATAATTAATATAATTACTTAAGGAGAATAAATATTTTTTCGATCATTCCTTTTCTAATCGACGATATAAAATATATATTTATGAAGTATTAGGATTTAATACTAACCTGTTGAGGAGTGAGATGTATCGAGATGCTACTGATGATGGAGACCTCAAGCTCGACTCTCTCCGAGCCAGCGGTATTATTCGCATGACAGACGTATCGGCCAGCGTCCTCGGGTCTCGCGGCTTGAAGAATTAACACCCCAGCCCTAGCATGAATTCTCTCCGAGTTGAAGATCATTGCCGTGCCAGAGACGGACTCTCGAAACCATAGATACGTTGGTGGTGGTATTCCTTGAGAGATGCAGGATAATACGATAGTTTCACCCGTACGAATTGGCGCTGGACTGACACGTTCGTTGAATCTCGGTGGTACTGGATTTCTATGTTCTAAATTTAACATACATTTTTATCTATTATATATATTCATATATCTATATTACAATATAATATAATATTGAAGATACATTTTATATACATATATGTATGAATATATTTCAATTCGAGAAGGTTTAACATTTTAATGTCTATCATATATGCAATAATTTAATATTAAAATAGAATTAATTATATTATTAATATGAATATGTTTGAATATGAAAATGTTTATATATATATATATATATATATACAGATAGATTATTGAACAATTAATTAGGTATTCTATATAAATATATATATATACATATATGTATGTGTAACGTAATATTAGTAACTATATTAAAAAAAAAAAAAAAAGGGGGAAATGTTCGAATAGAAATGAAATAAATAAGAAACAAATATTTCTTATTTTTATTATTTAATTCCGAAAGAATAAATCTCATTTGCATTAAATGTTAATATAAATCTATTATATTATATTTAATACATGATATAAAAAATTCAATTGTCGAAAACTCGAGCTAGTAGGTACTTCATTTCCGCATATTTTTTTTTCTTTTTTTTATCGACCAAGTATCCGGGATGAGAACTCATAAGACATATCTCCAATCCGATATATATATATATATATATATATATATATATATATCGGATCTCCCGGAAGTCGTTAAGGAACGAATCCCGATGGACTCGTTTGGTTGGGCAAGGATTACGTATTTAATTTTAAATGTCGGTAAACGCGGAAGCGGATCTTACTTCTTTCGCAATATATATATATATATATAAATATATATATATATATATATATATATATATATATATATATTCTATCTACTATGCCATCGGTATAGAAAATATTTCAAAAAGATCGATAGTTTCTCGTGATTGACCTATAACGACCCGCATATTTTTCTCATTCATAAATAAAATAATACACGTAGATAGAATAGCTACGTAAAATATTATTTCAAGCGTTTTAAACGAAACAAATGTATTATCTCTTTTTGTTTAATATTTATTACTGGTAGATATATTTATACACACACACACACACACACACATATATATATATATAGAAGCAAACTAAAAATATTATATTGTATGTAGAAAAAAAATAAAACAGTAAAAAGAATTGTTGCGTTGTCTCTTTTGTAACACATTAAATGGGCACGTTTTGTAGAAAAGTCAACGAACCATAGAATAATAACGATGAGTAGAATACGATACGACCAATTCTCATGGTATTATTTTCGCAATATCGTTGATAGCGTTGCGACGCTCGTAGATCGATATCAAAGTAGAGTAGAACGTTCAATTTCAATCGTTATTCCGCCCTATGGCGCCCGGACGATAATATAATAATCCGATATTAAAGTGCTCAAGGCTCGTTTGTTACGTACAATGGGTGGTAAACTCGATGTACGGTAGAGCCAAACGTTCCTCGTTTCCTTTATCAATTATAATTTCATTAGTAAAGCTGAGGTCACTGAAGGAGGTTTGGAGGGGCACGGATAGTCGAATGGAGGAGGATCGTCGATGACGATCCTTGTTGCACGATCACTGTTGTGATCATTTTTCTTATTCGTGAAGGAGAAAACGCATGGGAAAAAAAGAGAAAAGGAAGAAAAAAATAATAAGAAGAAATGAATTTAATTTCGAAAAAGAAAAAAAAAAGAAAGAAAAAACGTTCGGAAGAAAATAAATCCCGAATAAATTATCGTTGAAGTTAAATATTACATTAAAAATTGAGAATTAATTTCTCAGAGAAAGGACGAATCGAATCGAATAAAAATAATCACGATGAAGAACGATCTATAACGAATTTAATAAATTTATGAATAATTTTTATTGTTCTCTTCTCTTTTATATTTTCTTTCTTTTGTCTTTTTTTTTTTTTTTTTTTTTTTTTTATTGTTACCAACGAGAAATCTTTCGTGGAGGGAGAATGGAGCAGAGCGGAACGGTGTCGCACGAACGACGATTAAACTTCAACCGGTCGTGGAGGGTTATCCGCGACGCGGTCGGAAACGCGACGGAACGCGTAAAGCTTTTTACGAGGGCGCTATTTTATAATGGCTTCGCTTTGTCTGGACCGCGTTATTATTGTAATTTAAGCTGATGGCGTATTGATCGGCCTGTACCTCGTTCTCTCTCTCTCTCTCTCTCTCTCTCTCTCTCTCTCTCTCTCTCTCTCTCTCTGTCTCTGTCTCTCCCACC